>NW_016806339.1:1604658-1616841 GCF_001698545.2 Rhinopithecus bieti
ATATATATATATATATATATATGGATACACACAAACACACAAAACAGCATTTAAAAATACATGCACAGAATGAGCAAAAGGTATTATCCTTCACCCTAACAGAACTATCTGACTGGCCTGTGATGATATGGCACATAAAAATATTGATCAATTTAGATTTTTATTCAAAATCAGTATTTAATGTATTAAAGACAAAGGCATAAGACAGTGAATTTCCCTTTGTTCACACAAAGTCTCAAACTTATTGTTGCAATATGTTTTTGGATTTTTTTAAGATGTCACTATTAAGTCCAATAGGTACTAACCGCCTCTTTAAGAATGGAATTCCTGGTGACTCAGACATCCATTAGTAGCACATTCCTGCATTAATACTATTTCATACATTTATTTTATTTTCATACTATTTTTCCGCATATGAGAAAGAAAAAGACTCAAACATAAAATGTACAACAAGTGGAACAAGCAGTGATTGGCTGACACCCCACGGCCAAGGGCAGGCTCCAGCAGGTTTCGGAGTAGAAAGGTCATCACAGTATGGTGTATAATGGAGCATCATATTAGAGTGGAATTCAGCCAAACACAGTAATGTATGGATGTAGACGCATCTGAAAGAAGGAAAATAAAGATTTATGCAGGTAAAAAAAAAATCGATAAAGAAATTTTCCCCAATGTCTTATGCCCAATTGGAAAGCTATAGTAGAGATTTAGGAGCAGAGAAAAACTTTAATGCCAATTTTGTGTTTGTAAATAATAAATATGATTGGGGGTGGGGGAAGTTAACTTGTCAGAGGAATCCTATTTGGGAGTTTTAATAGCTTTTTGTTTGTACACAGCATTAGAGTTCAATACAAACATCACTACGTTCCTGAAAATAAACCTTTATTCCGCCTTTAAAACATTAATTCACCAGAAGTGATAATTAAGATTAGTTTTAGTGGTTTCAGCTAAATTCTTCTTAGAATGTGATTTTTCCCACAACACTAATGCTAAATAAAGCACTGTGCAATGTACCGCAAAAGAGTCACTGCTTTAGAAAAGATTCTAAGGATTTTTTTAAAAATAAGAAAAGCAAAGCTTACTCTAGATGTATGGGAACAGCTCTTACTATTTCTTTAGAGTCATAGTAAATAAATGAATGGGAAACCTTGCCATAGTCTAGAAATCGATTATATACTCCTTATACACAACTATTTTAAACAAAATTCGTTATATTATACTAAATCTCCTATATAACCTCCACCACCACACCCTCCCAGGAAAGAAAAGAGGTTAAAATGTCTAATGGAGTAGATTGCTATGATGAAGTAATGTCTTTGTCACACGATATTTAGTTTTAAAAATAGTTCAGATTTTATGTTTAAAATTAATAGATTCAATAATTTATATTTTGTCACTGTGCAAATTTAGAATCTAGTACACTAGATTGGCTAACTGCCTACCAAGGAAGCAATCCAACTGAATTCTTCTAAAAACTTGCTAGAAAACAAATTAAGGGAAAACATTCGTGCATGACTGTGTGTTAAAGATGCTACTAAAAGAAAATGTATGTGCAAAGTTGATAAAATGCGAACAAGCCCAGAAGCCAAAAGTAATTATCAATATTGATGGAAAAGGTAAAAGATTATCACAGTTAGAATGCATAAAATGTTTCATACATAATGTGTGGAATGATTTAATTCTTTTCTATTTAAGTGAATTTTTATTGAAATATACTAAATGCTAGGAAGGAACTTATGTCTGTTATCACTGTTGTGCTAATATTAAAAATTCTGTCAACAGAATATACGTTCTTAACCATGTTAAGATGTTTTACTCTATGTTATCAATTACAATCTTACATGAGGGAAAAGAATTATTAACTTCTTTTAAAATTCTGTACATTTTGAATTATATTGTCCTAGATAATTTTACACAGAAGAACTGGAGCCTAAAGCAGAATTATAGTCTATTGTAAAGATGTCAATCTTCATAGCCAAATATATAGTCATAAATAAGTAAGTAAATTTCAACAGATTTCTACTGCAATTGAAATACAGAGAAAGTTACAGAAATTCAGTTTCCCCCCCCCCGCAAAGGTGATATGATCAGATAAATAAGAATCCTGGCCACTACATTCCATAACTTGGACTCTAGTCCACATTATATCCCCGATAATATTGTAATCCCAATCAAGTCACTGTTTCATGCTGGGCCTCAGTCTCCTCTTCTATTAAAATGAGGGGACTGTTTAACACCTCGTAATTCTAAAATGTGATGATGTTAGTGATTTTAGGTACAGTCATTAAAATGTTGATTATAGTATATTTCATTTCAACATTCTGTATGTTTAAGTTCAGATATTTTCACATATTAATCTATAAACATCATGACTAAATAAGACTAATACAGCTATAAATGGTATGCACGAATATGTGTGTATATGTCTCTGTGTGTACAGTTTGTGATATAAACCTTGTTCATGCTTTTCCACATATGAGATATGTAATTACTCAAAGATAGATAAGAAAAAATGATTTTGCTCTATTTATTGTACTAGATGATTTATTAAAGTATTTAAACTGATTTTGTGTTCTTATAGCTAAGTCATTAATTGGTTTAGGATAAGTTTTGGATAAGGTTCAAATAATCATGAGGACTTCCATATAAATTGGCAAATTCATTGCTGATCAAATCAATGGATGACATTTTCCTTATTTCATAGACATCCAGAGATCCAGATAATGTTGCTTTACTAGATGAGTAAAGACACAGCCTAACTTCCATCAGCTATTAGTCTTTTGCTTATGGTATCAGGCCAAATGTAACAGAAATTTCACCATACGCAGATTCATTGTGCCTTATGAAAATATCCTTGGTTATAGACAGGAGAAACACATTGTAAAAATTATGCTTACATAATAAGCACTGGAAGCTATGGTTGGCATCACTATGTAGATGCATTTCCACTAAAGAATATATATACATACTCTCTTTCTCTCTATATATATATATGTATATATATACACATACACACACACCCACACACACAAACATAAATGAATTGATATTTAGTTTTCTTATTGCTTAGCAAGTCAACCATTTGCTTCCAAAATTGAAGCAATTAAAAAGATAACTTCTCCCATATTTTTTCACTAAGTATACAATGAATATATTGAACATAATTTGATCATTAAAAAGAACATTATGAAGACAAACTGTGAAACTGTCACTGAAGTTAATGTAAATTATTTGTATTTCAGGATCAGCTGCAAATGGATTTTAAAATGGATGTTTATTCAAGCTAAGTTCTTGCCAAAATAAATTACCTTACTTTACATTTACTAAATACAATAAAATTTTACTTTTAAGTGCATTATCTAAATAACAGCATATCAAGGATAAGCTCAATAGAATTTGAGAATAATAAGCAAAATAGTAACTGTACTTTTCATACTATTACTCTTTGGGGGGATTACATTATTTTAAAAGAAAACTGAAAAATGCTTAGCACATAGTAAAATACCTAAGACTTAAACAGAAAAATAGAATGCATTTGCCTTTATGTTATGAATGAAAAGCACATTTGTACTTCTAGTTCACAAAAGTTTAACAACGACCAAGACTAGCTTTACCAAGGAAGAATGAAACAGAAAAGTGGATACTTAATCTCAGTAATGCTGTCAATGATCCACATTTTGCTCAACTAAACACATTATGTAGTTGAGAGCAAAGGCTTTTGTTTGAAATGCAAAGGTATGAACTATGAAAACTTGGGCTACATCATCAGTGAGTTTTTCTAAAGTGTGAATTTTGGAAATAATTCCAGCAACTCTACCACACACATCTCCTAGAGTCTGCCAAAGAGCAACTACAGAAGCTTGATTTGAATGCCTCTCAAGTCTATGTAAACAAAACAAAAAGTAAGAGGTTAAGGGAGAGTATCATTTTCAAACTTCCATTTCTACAAAGCTGTTTAACCTATTTTAATGAAAACAACAGGACTTAGGTACAACACTTTAAAATGTCTAATTTTCATAAAGATAACATTCTTAAGAAACATCACTTGAATTTTTTCAGAAATAAAGAACTGCAATAAGGCAATTCAGGAAAACTATAAATAAAATGAAGGCTTTATGTAAAATGAAATCTCAATTTTTAAATTAGACCTTGCTGTATGGAATTGAAAGAATACAACTGTCTAATTTTACCTTAGATAAATCCATTTATCAAAAGAAGGAAATTACCGCGAAAACCTGTATTCTTCTTTTTTCTTTTATTAAATCAGGTTTAATCAAAGAAAATATATTTTGGCAGTTCCATAAAAATTAAAGTGCATATATTTTAAAATAAAATAGGAAATTATCTACTTATGGCACAAACAAAAGCAGAACAAAAGCATTCTATTTATGTCAGATGTCAAAATGGAATGTAACTTTGTAAATGGATCCCTTGTCCCCTGACAGTAATATTGAGAAGATGAAGCATATCCATTACTATTACTAATTACATTAAGGGGAATGTGTTTCATTTGCCTTTATTTCATTTTAGGTCAGCTATTTACTTGTGATTAAAAGTGTATACTTCTTTTGAATACCTAATGACAGAAAAGTTTTCCAATGTCACTTTTGGCAAACTGTGTGATTCATTCCAATTGCTTTGAGGGTTTTCTCTTTTGGAATATGGACTGCTTTACTCAGTTAAGAGGCTAACACCATATATTAGTTTATTTATAAGCATATCACTTTGCCTTTCAAATAGGATGCCAACAGTCTTGATATTAGCTGTTTTAAATATTCAAGAACATAGAGCTAACCTCATCTGATGAGCCAAATGAAGCTTAAGTGACAGCACAGAACATATGAACTGTTTGCATAAAATATCGGTAAAAGTGTCACTTGATATGTCCGCTCAAAAGCATAAGATTACACAATTTAGAATGCAAATGCTATCCAGCCACAGGACAGAAGTACCATTAGGATAAGAACCGAGATGTAAATATTCTGCAGACAGAGCTCTTCACACTCTTTTGCATTACGTGTTACTATTTTCTAGAGAAATGTCTACAAATCTCCATTTATTTTGGGGTGTTTATAAGTAATCTGTAAAAAGTGCTACCATTTTAGCTAGAATCTTCCTTGTTTACAAAACTGATAAAAGCACCAAAACAATACAAAAATCAGCTTCTAACTCCATGTAACACAATAATACAACAGATATAAACACTCCACTATGTTAAATGTTGGTTTAAAATAAATAAATAATTCAAATTCATATACACCAAAGGACATATTTTCAAAAGCCATTTAATGCAAATGTAGTTCAAACTGGTGTTTTCTTGGATTGCATTTGTTATTAGATATAAAAGCATATTCAGACTGTTCCTCCTTATCTGAATAGCTACAGTAAAGTACTATACATAGAAAATATTTATTTAAAAAACTAATTTCAGCAGTCATGAAAGCAATAAAGAATTAATATCTCTTTCTATAACATCTTCAATGAGGCTATAAAATAACTTTTTCCTTTGCCTCAGTTCTTCTCAGATTCCACATTCCACATGCAAAGCATATTTAATAGAAATTAGATTGACAGTCATAACTGTGTTTCTTGAGATGGGTTCTGACAGTAAGAAATATGTAATGTTTTATTAGCTGAGGTTGCTGTACCATGAGACACAGCCCTTTCCAAAAGATCTTATTTATGTGTGGCAAACTTTGGTGGGTATACAAAGTAAACTTTCTGAGGATTGTATATCACACAAGGAAAATTTTCAAAAATAAATTTCAGTTTTGCTTAAGTTCCATCTCAGAATATATGTATTTTTTACTGTTTCTACATTTCACTGAGAAACAATTATGTCAAATATTCCACATAATCTTTACATTCTCAAGATATCACAATGCATGCCAAAATAGTCTTGCAGACAGTACATCAATCATGAATACTTTCATTATTTGGCTTAAATAATAAATGGCTCATGCAACGTATTTTTGTTTGCAAACTTTTAATACCAAACAGGAAGTATGCAAATGGTGACTGCATATCATTATCGAATACTAATTGTTATAGGTATCGATTATTATAGATATAAAAGATTGAAAGTGGTGTTTTGCATGATATTTGCATATCAGTAAATATTTTTAAACCAGCATTTTCATCAAAGTAGTCAGTATTTCAATATCTCAGACTTAGTACTACGTCTGCATGATTCAGCATCTATTTATCTGTAAAATCCTACATTGTAAATAACATAGCTAAAACTTTTATGGTATCCAATTTGCATAGACACCAGTAGTAACTTTAGAAACTTTTTCTCTGGATGCAATTATCCACTTAGTTGCCACAAAAGAAAAATAATTTCAGGTGAAAACTAACTATCTAAGTAATACATACATATTTATTCTGGAAACATAAAATGTAGTATGAATTAGGGATGTCAAGTGCAAAGAGAACTACAAAACACTGCCTACTCTGAATACTTCCTTCAGTAGTTCAGTGAATCTTAATTCTAACTTGCAAAATACAGTGGTACACCTCTTGCAGATGGCCTTTGCTAAATTAATGCTGCAAAAATTAACATTAAATTCCTACTGTTAAAATTTTAATAACTTTAAAAACGAGAAGACAAAACCTTACAGAAGATAATCTGTCTCAGAGTTATTAACCCTCCCAGGGATGTTTAAATATATTTGGGATACATCTTACCTGTTTGCTGTACTTGTTATTGGTTTGACAGCTGTACTCAGAGCAGTGATCTGATCCAATTGAAATGTTGTCTCCTGCTCCCACAAATGTGTTGGCTGGTGGTAGATCTTGTACGGCCTGGTGCTTTTTTCCTGCAGTTGGTGACTGGGGATGAAGCTGAACTGTAGGCAATGGGGAACTAGATTTGTAATGCCTTGCCAGGTCAGGACTGCCAGGCCCACCATTAACGGATCTGTATCGCCCCATGCTTGGGCTATCTGACAGCTTCTCATTGACACTATCATACCTCTGTCCATTTGGTTTAGAAGCCTCTACAGTGACAATGCTGCTGTAAAGAGGCTGCTTAGATTTTTTGTTTTTCTTGTCCTTTTTAGGCTTTTTAGATTTGTCATGCTGTTGGGGTGTAAAAAAGTCTTCGTGATCTTTTTTGCCAGCTTCATAGCCATTTTTAGTTTTGGACCTGCAGTACCTTGCCATCACTACAATTAAGATGATTAGAATCACCGTCATAATGCCAGCAACCACGCCAATGACAATACTGAGTCTCTGTTTGCTAATTTCATAGCTTGGGTCGCCAGCTATATCCTGGGTGAGTGGGGTGTGCAAACTTCTAGCTATCTGGGAGTCAATCACAGTTGCATTAGAAACACTTTCATTGACAAACACATGCACCAGAGTCGTGGTGGACTGGGAAGGCTGCCCACTGTCATTCACTTGCACCACCAACCTGTGCAAGCCATAATGCTTTTGGGTGAGTTTTCCCACTAAGGAAACCACACCACTAGTGGGATCAATTTCAAACAGCTTGAAGGGATTCCCTCCCACAATGCTGTAGTTCAGGTCTGCATTGATGCCATCGTCACTGTCTGTTGCCAACACTGTAGCTACTACTGTCCTGACATTACTCGAAGGTGGCAGTAAAGTGTAGGAAATGTTTTTGGGAAGGGTAACTGTGGGAGCATTGTCATTTTCATCCATCACAAAAAGCGAGACTGTAGCTGTGGCAGATCTGGGAGGATCTCCCCCATCCACAGCCTTGACTCTGAAAGTGTATGTGGTCTGATGTTCCCGGTCAAAAGACATTGTGGAGTAAATGGTCCCCGTGTCATTTTCAATAGAAAAAATGTTATTGTTCTCCTCTATGTACAGACTCATCTCTGCATTCCGCCCCTTGTCAGCATCCATCACGGTGACCATCCCCACAGGGCTGTTGGGCTGCAAGTTTTCTTTCACATAAAAGGTGAAGACGTCCTGCATAAACTTAGGGTCATTGTCATTCTTATCAGCCACCTGCACAATCACCGTAGTGCTGCCCTGCAGCACGGGTATGCCTTTGTCTTTGGCGTTAACTTTAAACTCATACCTGTCAGTCTGCTCGCGGTCCAGCACCGTATTGACCAGGATGTCCCCAGAATCGGGATCGATGGCAAAGATCCCCATCACAGAGGAGTCCAGGGAGTAGGCGATCTCAGCGTTCTTTCCGCTGTCTGCGTCTGTCGCCAGCACTGTGGCCACTCTCTCGCCCGGGATGTTGTTCTCAGGGAAGTAAACCTCCACCACCGACTGGCCGAACACAGGCGGGTTATCGTTCGTGTCTCCCACCTTCACAATCAGGGAGTTGTTGCTCGAGAGGCTGGGGCTGCCTGAGTCCACCGCCACGATGACCACGTTGAACTCCCGGGTGGTCTCATAGTCCAGAGGGGTCGAGGTGTGCAAAAAGTACTTTTTCTTGTTCTGGTCGCCCTCGGTGTCGCTGGCTGGCTTGAGCTGGAAGGGCACGTCGCCCACCACGGTACAGGTGACCACCCCGTTCTCGCCTTGGTCTCGGTCGGACACCTGCACCAGAGCGATGGGGGTGTCGACCAGAACGTCCTCGGCCACATTGGCCACCCCGTCCTTGAGGGGGATGCGCCCAATCTTGCGGATTTCAATGGATGGCACATTGTCATTCTCGTCTTTGATGTTAAGGACTACGGTGGCCTTGTCGGTCTTGGGGGGCTGCCCACGGTCGCGGGCCATGACCGTGAAGCGCAGCTGGTTCACCTCCTCGCGGTCGATCCGGTGCAGGACGCTGAGCCAGCCGGACGTCTCGTCAAGGCGCAGCAGTCGCCTCACCGACTCAGTGGCCGCCCCGAACACGTACTCGATCTGCCCATTGACCCCCACGTCCAAGTCAGCTGCGCGCAGTTGCAGGATGGGGGTCCCTGGGGCGCTGTTCTCAGCCAAGTCGGCCTCGTACACGCTCTTCTCGAAGCGGGGGCTGTTGTCGTTCACGTCGGTGATGAGGACCCGTAGGATGGCCTGCG
The DNA here is from genome assembly GCF_001698545.2 of Rhinopithecus bieti. Lineage (NCBI taxonomy): Eukaryota > Metazoa > Chordata > Mammalia > Primates > Cercopithecidae > Rhinopithecus > Rhinopithecus bieti. The sequence continues at coordinate 1,613,649 of NW_016806339.1, forward strand.
AGGAGCGAGGCGGGTCGCCGCCGTCGCGCACCCGCAGGGTCAGCTCGTAGGAGTCGCGCTGCTCGCGGTCCAGCGCCCCCTTCACGATCAGCTGCGGCTGCTTCTCGCCATCCGGGGTGTCTGCCACCTGCAGCTCGAACACGCTGCTGCGGCCGCCGGGGTTGGTGCCGCCGCCGCCCTTGGTTGTGTCCAGCCGCCGCTTGGAGCCTCCCGAGCCGCCGCCGCTCGCGCCGTTCCCGCCGCCCCCGGGGTAGGGGGCGCTGTCGGCCGCCCCGGCGCGCCGGTTCTCGCCGCCGCTGCCGCCGCCTCCCGGCTCCTGGAGCAGCTCGTAGCGCTCGATGCCGTTGCGGCCGAAGTCGCGGTCAGTGGCGGTGGGCAGCAGGTAGAGTGTGCCCACCGGCCGGTTCTCCTCCACCGTGAGCGTGAGCACGGGCGACGGGAAGGTGGGCGTGTTGTCGTTGATGTCGAGCACGATGACCCGACCCTCAAACAGGTCCACCCAGCTCTGCGAGGGCCCGATCACCGACACCTCGAAGTCCAGGAAGCACTCGTTCTCGTCGAAGATCATCTGACACTGGGGCAGCTTCTCGCGGTCGATTCGCCGCTCGCTCGTGCTCAGCTCGCCCGTGAGGTTGTCGATCTTCAGGTACTCGGAGCCGGACTCCAGGCTGAAAGTCACCTCACCCGATCCGGTCACGATGCCCAGGTCTGAAGCCACGTTGCCGATGCGGACGTCGGCGGGGCCCTCCTCGGCCAGCCGGTACCGGAGGAGCTGCTTGGCGGCCGCCAGGCTGAGCGAGAGCGGCAGGAGGAGGCAACAGCCCAAGCACCAGCCGCGCGCCCATCCCGCGGTCCGCATCCTCAGCATCTTCTCCTGCTGCTGCTGCTACTGCTCCTTCTAACCACAGCCCCCTCGGCGCCCCCCTCCTGCGGGGTCGGCCGCCTGCCCTCCTCCCAGTCCTCTCCCCTCTCCCGGAAAGGAAGGAGCGAGAGAGAGGGGAGGGAGGGGGCAAAAGCGGCGTGGAGAGTCGGCCGGGAATGGGGGTGGGAGGGTAGAGATAGATGCTTTTTTTTTTTCCTCCTGCTTCTTCCGAAAGTTATTGTTTCATAATTCATGCAATGGGTGCTAATCGCCCGCCCGCCGGCCGCCGTTCAGTCGCAGTACTCACAGTTCACGGGACACTGCGCGCCGCGGGTTCGGCGCCCCCCCACCCAGAGTCATCCCCGCAGCGGGCTGCGAATCCCCGGCTCTCGTCCCTGCTCTGTCGGAAGGGGCCAGAACCGCTCCGGCAGACGGGCAGTGGGGCTGGGAAGAGGTGGGGAACGAGCCTGCAGCCTCCCCCGCCTGCCAGCCCGCCGGTCTTTGCTGCTACTCGAGTTGAGTCCAATTCACGTTCCAGGCACTCACTCCAAACCCAGGCTCTGCTCCGACTCCGGCCGCCCAGGCAAACGTGAGTCGCTTCCTGCACCAGGCGCTGGGGCCAGCAACAAGCCAGTCTCAACTCTGACTCTGCTCAGGCAGCAGGGGAGCCAGTCAAGAGATAGAGAATGAAAAATCCCCCGGCACGTCGCTTCGGGCACGGTGCAGTGGAGACTACTCGCGTCACAGCGCGGTCCGCGTCCGGGTCCCCCCGGCGCGCCAAAGAGAAGCCCGAGCCATCTTCAGAGACGCCCAGAGAGTCAGTCCCTTTTCACCCCGGAGAGCGCGGGTTTCTCTTTTTTCTTAACAACTGTGCGCAAGGTCATTAGTCACGAAGCCGCCGCCTGAAACCGCAGCAGCCTTTCGCCCGCGGGGGCGAAGGCTGAGCCGTGCGCACCGTGCGGTGCCCAAGTTTGGGTTCGCAGCCGCAGAGTCCGTGCCTTTTCTCACCTGCATTCGGCCCGCATGTCGGAGCAGTGGGATCTGCAGCGCTGTGCGCGATTCAGGGAGGAGATTGCAGCCTCTCTCTCTCTCTCCCCGCTCTCTCTCGATCCCTCCCCTCCCTCCCTCCCTTTCTCTCTCCTCCCTCCTCTCTCTCCTCCCTCCTCTCCTTTCCCCTTTCCCCCTCTCCCACTCGCTCCCTTGCACGCTCTCTCTCCTTCTTCTTAGTCCCAATGCAGGGAACTCGAGCTGAACTTGATCCCTTTGCAGTTCAAAGGTGAGCAAACCAGGCTCGGAGCACAGGCGACGTTAGCCGGCGAAAGCGCACGGCTGGGCGTCCCCAACGGCAATTAACAAAGATGCCCAATTCTGTCTGGATTTCCGAAGAAAAGCCAAAGGCTTTGGGGCGGGGGTGGAAGGGGAGGTGGAGTCGGAGACAGCTGCCAAGTAGCTTTAAAAAAAAAAAAAAAAAAAAAAATCCAGTTTGCCAAGGGGAGAAAAAGTGCCAGTCGTTTGTGGCCTCGGAAGTGCCCTGGCACGGTTGGTGAATTCCGCAGTTGTCTGGCCCCTTTCGCGTCTGGGAGAGTCTGGTGCGGGCGCTCCCGCCGCCCCTCCGGCTGCAGCGGCTGGGAGACACTGAACCGCTAGTAGGAAGCTCCCGTTCGCTACCCGCGAGCAGGAAACCCGCAAGTTGCCCAAAGTGGTGGTTGCTGCTGGGAGCTCGCTCGCTCACGGATCAGGCTTGTCCCTGACGCTGCTGCTGCAGCGGCGGCGGCAGTAGCTGCCCAGCCGCCGAAACTACACACTGGGAGAGAGGGAGGGAGGAGGGCCCGGGGTAAGGAGGCGGGAGGGAGCGTCAGCCAGCCTCCGCGCTCGGGAAAGCCCAGCCTCAGCTCCAGGGGCCGCTCAAAGTGTGCCCAATCCCAGCCAGTCCTCTTTAAGCCAAAGCTCAATGCCCCCCAGCGAGTACCGCCGTCTTCTTCTCTGGGGGACTTGTTTTCCCTCCCTCGGGCTGGTAAATTTCCTCCTCCCTTAACTAATGCCCAGTTCACGCGTGAGAGATTTTCGAGCTGGTGTCAGGATAGATTTCTCCTTCTCCCTCTCTCTCAGACGACGTCCTTCCCCCACCCCCTCCACCCGGAAAGTGTCTCCGGTTCGCGATTTAGCATCTTGGTTAGGACAGGGTTATCGGGGTCTTGGGAAACACACGAGAGCCCAGAAAGCCACTCTGTTCTGAAAAACCATGACGGGCTGCAGTAGTGAAGAGAGAACATCAAACTCCAGGAAGCGGGAGAAAGATCCTTTTTTGGGAGCTCAGACTTTGGATGGTTG
>NW_016806339.1:1617149-1626309 GCF_001698545.2 Rhinopithecus bieti
GGTGGAGAGGGAAGGATGCCTGTCTTTGTTTAAATGCTTGACATTCCTGTCGTCGTGCTTGCTTCTGGGGGTAGACCGTGTGTGCGCGCGCCTGGTGAATAAACACATGTTGGAAACCTCGATATTATTTTCTGAGCAGAAACCTGCAGCCTTTAGTAACTGGCAAAGTGTAGCGTCACCTATCTGGATAAAAGGGAAATAAACTTTAATGGTAACTTTGTGTACCAAAGTGTCCCCAGCTTTCCATCTCTCCTTTTGACTTTGTGCCACTTGATTGTCCCTATTTCTCCAAGCAAGGCGTCTCCAATTTTCATTCACGACCACCGCAGCCGGCCTCATCAGATCTCAGGTCTGGTTGTTTTCTGAACTGAGCCATTTACTCATTTATTTCAGTGGCTGTAAACGAAGAGGCCCGGCTAGGATTAAGAGGATTGAGAGGGACTGGAGGTATTTGGGGAGAATTTTTACCATCTCAAAAGACAGAAAGGGCTGCTGCTGGGATTTGGTTAGACTTCAGTTCGCCTGACGTATATATATGCATTTAAGGGCCTCCCCTTGAAGAAAAATTTCAAGCCGAAAAAAAGAAAAAATTCTGTCCAGTGTGGGTATTCTTTACGAGACCTGGGTGAGGAGGCAGAATGATTTAAACAAGACAAACACCAATAAAGTCAAGGAGCAGATGCAGCGTGCGGTTGTTTAGGCGGGCGCAGGAACAGGAATGAGGAGGGAGAGGCGGCAGAGATTTCCAAGCTCTCACTACAGGGGATCGTAGAGGCGCGGAGGATGGAAATGTGCAAGTGTGTGTCAGGGAGCTGGCGAGTATTTTCCAGTCTGTGGAAGCAGCATCACTCCGGGGGTGGTGGCTCCTCCTCCGAGGCCAGGGCAGGGAACCCGGCCTTCCCGCTAACCCTCCCGCTGCTAGCACCCGAGCCTCTCAGCTCTGTATCTGCAGCATCAGCGAGAAAAGCCCCGCGCGCAGGCTCAGTGCGCACCGCCGCAGTCTCGAGCCGGGGGCGCCGGTGGGGGGGAGGGGGGGAGCGGAGGGGGGCTCCGCAGCGCCTCCGCGCTGGCTAAGTGGCAGTAAAGCCAAATCCCTCTTGCATTTAGCAAGAACTCGGGTTTATCGGAACGCCTGCCTCCCTCCAAACCTCCGACCCTGGTTCCCCTTTTCACCAGGTTCGAAGCAAATGGGAGAAGCCGTCTCCACTACGCGGCCTTGCGCCGTGCATTCGGATGCGCGGCAATATGGTGCAGTGCACTCACTCCCCTCACCGCCTAAGATTTTGCAAACTTCAGGCAGCCGCGTGGGCAGAAACATCGTGCACTCCCGCTTCCCTCTCCAGACCACAAACTTGAATAAGCCTCTCCGCATCTTCAAAGCATTAGCCAGAGGCTCTGGCGCGCACTCTTCAGGACCACACTTGAGGGGGCAGCCAAAGAGTGGGCGGCTTTTCCTCAGCGCGCTGCACATTTCTTCCCGGATGACTAGGGAGTTGCAGCGCGTCCTTCACAGTGGAGTGGTTTCCTCTTTGCGAGCGGGAGGAAGTCTCCAGCCCGCCCTCCTCACTCTGATTCCTACCAACTTCGCGGCGGAGCCAAGCCAGCGTGGGAAATGGGTCCGACGTGTGCTGCATGGAGAACAGCGAGGACAGACCGCGGGGGCCAAGAAGCCTGTTGGCTTAGCTCCCACCCCCATCAGTCCCAGGCTCCCACCTTTCTGCCAGAGGAGCAAAGTGGCGGCGGCTTTGCCCTGCAGCGCTGTTCTGGGCAAGCAAACGAAATGGGCGGGGTAGGGGGACGGGGGACGTGAGAGAAGCCCTCGGGGCGCCCTTGCGGCGGCTGGAGCTCCCAGTCCTCTTCCGCCCCCTGTCTAGGGGCTGACTCTTCTCTCGCCGGCACTGAGGATGAATGGAAGAGAGAAGTTGTTTCCCCCACCCCCGCCCCATTTCCGCAGTCTTAGAGCCAGTGTCACAAGTGCTCAGCAATTTCATTAAATGGAACCGGGAGACTTAATCCCCCCTTGTACCAGACCTCACCGAGGGAATGTGATATCCGGCTTTGCTCCCACCCACCAACCCCGCCCGGCCTCTCAGTCCCGAGGCTGCGTTTATCTTCTCAACCTGAGAGGAAAGGGTTCAGAAGGAAATGGGATGGAAAGTGTAACTGGCTGCAAGAAATTAAAGAGCCGGCTGCTGCTGCTGCTGCTGCTGGTGCTGCTGCTGCTGCTGCTGCTTTTGGCGGCCAGAACTGGAGAGAGAAAATGAGATTCGTGTCCTAAAGCTTTCATTGATCAGAGTGATTAGACGTCATCGTATGTAGGAAGCAAAATGTTTGAGGGAATGTTGAAATGGAGATTTCCGTTTTTTTCTTTAGTGGCTTTTTAAAAAAGAACAATAAAAGGAAATATCCCTTTGAAACCAAGATGTAAAAAATGAAATTGATTAAAATATAAATACCATCCCGTTCTAATATGCATTCAATAAAACCTCGACAAAAGATTCATTTTCTGTGCCAAATATCTTACCCTAAACTTCAAATATTCAGTAGGTTTTTTTTTTTTTTTTTTTTTAACCTACTAACCTTGCTTGCTTAAACCTGTTTTGCCGTTAATGATGAACTGAAAAATAGCATTCGGGGTCCCTGATGTAGTTCAAGCCTCAAGAAAAGAGAAGTAACTACAACAAAAGTCTATGGTTAAGAATACAAGGTAGATGCTGGCGATGTGATCTCAGGGGGGCTTTCATTTATAATAGACGCTGTATTCACAATAATGCGAGAAAAAGGTTAAATACAGTAAACATGATAACCAGTTCTGGAAAGAAATATAAAACAGTTTGACAGAAAAGGAGAAAGTAACTCAAGAACTCCACCAAGGGACAGACAGAGGAAATAACACTCGGATATCTCTAAATCCATTGACCTTTCATCTTTTTAAAACGGGTCTTCTATCTGTAGACGTGTTTTGTAGGCCTTTATGATCAACCATTTCTCTAACCACTTCCGCTAAATTTGATACTTCAGTCTTCCTTTTCTAAATAATTACTACAAACAATTGTCCTCTAAACATATATTACTTGAAAGAGTAAACATATCTATGCATAACTATTCCAAGTATGAGTCTGATCCTTGAGACTGAGAAGCTTTAGACATATTTTTCAGCCTTAAATCCATGCTTGTAGTATTAAAATGTTTAGTAGACTGAAATGACTAAATTATTCATTGCAATAACAGCCTTTTTGATAGACATTAAAACTCAGCAGTTTAAATAAGGAAACCACAGATTTCCTTTTAAGCAGGTAATAACTGCTTGCATCAGTGGTTATTTAATTGGTTTCTAGCCAAGACATAGAATAAGTTGTGCTGTTTAAATCAAGAAATCATGTGCAAAGCTATATTTTACGGTGTATCTATAAAAGAAGCACACAGAAACTAAGCTAAGTTGATTCATACTACCTACTGGATAACTATAAACATTTCCACAAGGCCGGTATGAAAACCTCATTTAAAAAAAAAAAAAAAAAGAAAAGAAACATTCAAAATTTAAGTGTTTATTAGCTCACGTGCTGTCTGGTTTTCAGATTTCAATACAGTGTTTTAGGTTTTAAAATTACACAGAATAAATGATTTTCATTTTAAGTTTAGCACATATTGACAGTTTTTTTTTTTCATTTTCTAAAGGTTTACATGCCAAAATATGTGCAATATAGGAGAGATTTACAAGTCATGACACACAAAGATCCAGTCAGTGACTGTAACTGGCATTTGTCTTTTTTTTACAAGATCATTAGTTTACGAATTTTTTCAACTTTACATTAACTTTCATACATTTTCAAAAATTTAAGTTAGAGGGAACACGGTATTTTATAAAATCTGGATTGGTTCTGAGAAAAAGACCTTTCATAGGTTAAAAGCAGTACATCCTATTATTTAGGGCCATCTGAAGCTATCTCCTTTCACTATTGATGGTAAAATTAGACCTACCAATGTCCTTTGGAGTATGAACTTGGGAGATCTGCATATTTTTACTATCGTGGCAGGCCGGATATATCAAATACTGCTGTGAATAATGACCTCTAAGCTAGATAATATGTTAAGGATTTGGGGGAGAAATTTCATTATAATTGCTTGGACAAATTTAATACCCAAATAAATGACCTTGCTTATAACAAGAATGGTTGAAAATTATGTATTAACTTTAGAAGTTTTAGCCCCTGGCTGTGTCGACCTTACTAGGGCACTTCTTATGTTCATTCTGAGTAACAGGTGGTAGAAAACTTTATTCAAACAAATTTGATTGATTGTAATTAGGAAATGCATAATGTGGGATGTTTCTAGAATGAGAAATATAAGAAACTGGACTACTTCAGCAGCAATGAATTTTCTAATGACAGAGGCTGATACTTATAGGGCAGTCATTGAGAACTTTCCCCAAGTATTACCGACTGTGGCTTCCAAGCCTAACATGGAATTGTACCTCTTGGCCCCCTTGTGGCTAGATGAGGCCATTAACTAGTTGTGGGCAGCCCTAAGTGGAAGGGGAATTTCACTTCCCTGGGAAATATGGGTGGCTGATACGTAGTCATTATTCAATTCTGTATAAGGCAAACTGGTTGTGAATCTGACTTAGGACCAATACTTGAAGACTTCAGTAAACTTCAGACTGACATTGATTTCGTAAAGTGGTAGTACATTTTCGATACCCATTTCAGCGTTTTTAAAATAAATCATCCATGTAAAACTGAATTAAGAAGAAGCATATCAAAGTAGATAATATGGGTTCAACAATACATACCTATAAATCAGCAGGTGTGCTATTCAGTCACAGAGAGAAATACAATTCCATTGACAAGACAAGTTCTTCATAAAGCTACATACATTTATATCTGGTGATTTTTAACACTGTTGAACAGTTTAGCCTGGTTAATAATTTTTCTAGTAACTGGTACAGAATTTGACACTTTGAACAGGACTCTATAAAGTATTGTTGACTCACAGTGGGATGGAAAGACAGGCACGATTCTTTGTATGCCTTTTTTTTTTCTTACGGTTCTTTTTATTTCTTGGTTTGGCTGTGTAACTGATTCTCAATATTGTCTGCAAATGATTGGATAAAAAACCATTGCAAAAATGTAAATACAAGCTTGGAATTGAGTAACTTAAGTATAAAATAGTAAGTGTTTTGATATGTTATTAAATTAACAGCACTGATTAGTAACAGTACATGTTATCCAGATCTTTCTGTTTCTTAGTGATTCTTTGTCTCTCTTTCCAGATGTTAGATCATGTCTGCCTGATCATGTCTGCCAATGTGGAAGGAAGGAATAGTCTCTAACCCTGCCTTTTCAGTGATATCTAATATAAAGCTTCTCTTTTCCATCTAACAGCTAGGCAGCATTGTGCTTTTTTTTTTTGAGATGGAGTCTTGTTCTGTCGCCAAGGCTGGGGTACAGTAGTGCCATCTCGGCTCACTGCAACCTCCGCCTCCTGCATTCAAGCGATTCTCCTGCCTCAGCCTTCTGAGGAGCTGGGACTACAGGGGCACACCACCACACCCAGTTAATTTTTGTATTTTTAGGAGAGACAGGGTTTCACCATGTTGGCCAGGATGGTCTTGAGCCATTGACCTCATGATCCACCTGTATCGGCCTCCCAAAGTGCTGGGATTACAGGCATGAGCCACCATTGCACCTGGCCACATTTTTTTAAAATAAAATTTATCTAAAATATAGGAGAGAGATTAAGAGCAAAATATGCTGAATTGAAAAAGTTATCACTGAAACTAAAGCCATGCCCTTACTTCTATTTTATTTTCTCCTATAAAACAGTATTTTCTAAAGGTCTATAAATGAAAATTGCCTTGAACTACCAAAATTTCTTCTCTGTAGGCATCCTGGCAATTCCCAATTCCAGAATTACCCTCCTGGCCAGACTGACTGTGATGCTAATGAGGCTCGAGCTTTCAGGGTCTCTTACTTGTACCAGTCTCTCAAGACCTTGAAGTTGTGGTGCAGTAAGGGAGTGTTTGCACAGTTATGAGTTTGATATTTGCAAGAGTAAGAATTTTAACCGTGATAAGTCAAGAGCACGTCTCATTCCAGTTTCCTCTTTGCCACACAACTTGTTTAAATTGTGTTAGAGAGATCACAGGCATTCTGAGGATCCAGCGAAGGGAAAGTTGAGATGGGGATACATTTAATTTGGATGTGTTAAAATGTATTTTTATGGATTCACACTTGCCTTCTCTCACAGTTCAGTTGTTGCTAGCCATCATAGTGTAGAATGGCTTCCAAGAATTTTCCCAGCATCCACTTTGCCAGCTCATCAGTGTGGTTGTGCAAAGGTGCAGCGTCACAGGTTGTGATGTGATGGGTTCCCGGGCATATGTGGGTGACAGAGTGGAATCAAGGCTTAAATGTGTGGAGCCAGAAACTAGTCTGTAGAAAGCTCTTTCAATTACTAGACATAAAATTCCAAGCTAAGAATGTGCTTTCTTATTGATGTTGAAGGGGCCAGAATGTGCCACAGTGGCATAAAGGACTATTTTGATTGAAGACTTTTGAGAATCAACAGCTGCAGAAAGAGTCTTTTTCTAAGCTCTGTCTTTTTAAAATCAAAGCCTCCCGCAAGTAATTCCATTGTTATAAATCCCTTCCATGTGAGTTTCACAACCACAGAGGAGGAAATCTTAGCATCTATGTGAAGAAGTTAGCACAAGGTAGCACCTGGAAAGAGAAACAGATATTGGCATAAAACTATTATATCTATCATTTATTCTCCTAAGGGTCCATTGATCTTCCTGAAAAGTTATTTGTTTTTCCAGAAGTGCCCTCTTCCCTCCCCGTACTCTATTAAGATGATATATAAGCACCCAATTCTAACTACCTCCTTGAATCACATTTCTTTGTCAACATCCATGTATACATACATAATTAAATCTGTTTTTCTCTTTTAATAATCTGTCTTGTGCCAGTTTAATGTGCATACCTCTCAAGAACATAACCTAAACCGGTAGAGAAAAAGCTTTTCTTCCCTGACAATGTCTAATCAAAGCAAACATCCTCTTTGGTCAGGAATTACTCAATAAAACAGGAGATATACTAAAAAACACACTATTCTTTTGAGTGTGCATGTCTTTTAAACACAAATACAAACTTTATTAGAATCCATGCTCGATGGTACAAATATGTAGTAGCAGTACTGCAAACAGCATTTGCATGTGTGGGAATTCAAGATGGTTTACTAGAGGCACTCGGCACATCATGTTCTCTCCACAAAAAAAAAAAAAAAAAAAAAAAAAAAAAAAAAAAAAACAGTGAGTAGATCACTACATGTCAAAATAGAGCATCTAAGGGAGAACACTAGATTTAACAGGGACCCTCTGAGGCAGGGAAATTCAAGACGGCACACAAACAGGGAAGCAAAGCAGCTGACTGAAATCAGCTCAGGGCCAGGAAAGACTTCCCATCGCAGGAAAAAGGTAAGTGAAAGATCCCCAAAAATCCACATTCCCTCTATAGACACCTGCAATCCTAGCTACAGAAGACCTTCTCAGGCCCCAGAGTCCCTGAGCATATGAGCATAGCATAGGGAACTGCCTGGAATAAACACAACTACGTTGCTTCAGAGAGGGAAATCATGTCAGGTCCCACCCATGCCCTGAGACCCAAGCTGTTGCAGCATGCCACTATTTTGAGAATGGAGCTGATCTCAGGCTACCTCCTGTCCAATAACCTATGCATTTTTATATTTCTGATGCACTTCCAACACCCCTCCACATTCACTCAGAATACTGTAGTGTTGTCACACCATCTGGACCCAGCAGTGCAGCCATAACCCTGGCACACAAACCCATGAAATGCCCTACACCCTGGGCAACAAAAGGTCCAACACATCACGGGGACTGCCTCCAGGATACAGAGAGGCAAAATGTGCATTCCCCAAAGCCTGAGAACTGCATGCCCAGGGCAACTGCCATGACAGCAACCCTACACATACCACCTAGGAGCTTGAAGATGGGCTTGTCCAGCCCACTGTTGTCACTACTAGTACCTGCATATACCACCAAAAAGCCTGAGGACCAGCCCATGCAAGCCCCAGTCTCCACAAATAACCACAGCCCAATCCACTGAAGAACTCACAGGCAGCTCTGTTATTGATTACAGCTGAATAAATCAAATGAAGAGTATACCACAGAACCCACCCAGAACAAAAGCCAAAGTACCCTATCAAAGTAATACTATAGACAGATCTATAGGAAAATGTCTTTCCCTTCAAAAGCTACTCCACAAAATTGAAAGAAGTGATTTTTACACTAAATGTGCAGATATCAGCATGAGGACGCAAGAAACTAAAAAAGCAAGGAAATACCACCAAAGGAATGCATTAATTCTACAGTAAAAGACCCCATAAAAATCTATGAAGTGTCTTGACAAGGAATTCAAAATAATGATCTAAAGGAAATTCAGTGTGACAAGAGATAACATAAATAGACAATACAAAGAAATCAAGAAAACAATGATCTGAATGAGAAATTCAACAAAGAAAGGTAAATAGTGTAAAAGAAAAAAAGAACCAAATGAATATACTGGAACTGAAGAATGTAATTAATGAAATAAAAATACAATCAAGAGTTTCCACAACAGACTATATCAAGCAGGAAAAAGATTTTATTAACTTGAAGATAAGTCTTTTCAAATAACTCAGTCATGTGAAGAGAGAGAGGGGTGAAAAAAAAAAGAAAGTATAAAATGAATGAAGAAAGTCTACATGACATATGGGATATTAAAAACAAATAAATATTTAAATTTTGGGAATTCCAGAAGGACAAGAGATTTTAAAAGGCATAGAAAATCTATTCCATGAAATACATTGAATAGATTTTCCTTCCAATATGTGGAAAGCTGAAAAGTTCTCATGTATTGGGAGATATGCAGACAAACAGATACAGAGAGCTCAAATATTCCTAAATAGATTCAACTTGAAAGGTCCTCACCTAGACACATTATAGTCAAACTGTCAAAAGTAAAAGACAAAGTGAGCATTTTTAAAACAGCAAGAGAGGAACATCTAGTTACATATAAGGGAATCTAACATATAAGCGAATCTAACAAATAAGGGAAGACTAATAGAAGTTTTTTTTTTTTTTTTTTTTTTTTTTTTT
>NW_016806339.1:1626661-1630878 GCF_001698545.2 Rhinopithecus bieti
TTTTTTTTTTTTTGAGATGAAGTCTCACTCTGTAGCCCAAGCTGGAGTGCAGTGGCACAATCTTGGCTCACCGCAACCTCCACCTCTTCCGCACAAACAATTCTCCTACCTCAGGCTCCTGAGTAGCTGGGATTGCAGGCACGCACCACTGTACCTGGCAAATTTTTTTTTTTTTGTATTTTTAGTAAAGATGGGGTTTCACCATGTTGGCCAGGCTAGTTTGAACTCCTGAACTCAGATAATCCACCCACCTTGGCCTCCCAAAGTGCCAGGATTACAGGCATGAGCCACCGTGCCTGGTAGAGATTTTTAACAGAAACTTTACAGGCTGGGGGAGAATTGAAAGATATATTCATCATGCTGAAAGAAAAAGAAAGCTGCAAGCCAAGAATATTAAACCCATTAATACTATCCTTCATAAATGAAGGAGAAAGAATTTCTTTCCTAGAGAAGGAAAAATAGAATCCATCACCACTAGACCAGTTCTACAATAAATGCATAAGGAAGTTCTACATCTGAAAGTAAAAGGAGAATAAGAACCATCATGAAAATACATGAAAGCATAAAACTCACTGATAGAACAGACACATAAATGAGAACGGGATCAGATGTTATCACTACAAACAAAAGAAAAGAAAAAAACCCCACTGAAACAGAGATAAACAATAAGAAAGGAAGACAGAAACAAAGGATACATAAAGTAATCAGGAACCAACTAATCAGGAACAAAATGATGGGAGTCATTTTTCACCCATTAATAGCAACCTTTAATGTAAATAGTTTAAGTTTTATAATTAAAAAAATATAGACCGGCTAATTGGATTAAAAAAAGGACCCAACTATATAGTTACAACTGAAATCACAGAAATACAAAGGATCATTAGAGACTGTTTTTAACACTATAGGCCAAAAAACTAGGAAATCTATTGGAAATGATAAATTCCTGTACACATATAACCTACCAAGATTGAATGAGAAAAAAATAAAAAATCTGAATAGACCAATAACAAGTGATGAGATTGAATCAGTAATAAAAAGCATCCCAAGAAAGGAAATCTCAGAACTGGTTGTATTTACTGCTAATTCTACCAAAATTTAAGGAAAAGCCATCATATTTTTTTTAAACTATTCCAAGTAATTAGAGAGGAGGACTATCTTCCATACTCATTCTATAAGGCCCTCATTACCCTGATATCAAAAGCAGACAAGCATACAAGAAAAGAAAACTTTAGATCTGATAAACACAGATGTAAAAATTCTCAACAAAATATTAGCAAACCAAATCCAACAACACATCAAAAAAACAACACATTATGGTCAGGTGTAATTTATTCCAGGAATTTAAACATTGTTTAATATATGCAAATCAATAAATGTGACACATTACCTAAACAAAATGAAGGGTAAAATCCATATAATCATCCCAATAAATGCAGAAAACACATTCAATAGAATTCATTATCTTTTATGACAAAACTCTCAACAAATTAGGTATAAAAGGTTTGTACCTCACCACCATAAAGGCAACATATGACAAATTAATAGCTAACACCATACTGAATAAGGAAAAGTTGAAAGCCTTTCCTCTAAAAACTGGAAGATGACAAGGATGCTCACTTTTACCACTTTTAATCAACATAGTTCTGGAAGTCCTAGACGGATCAATTAAGCAAGAGAAAGAAACAAAGGACACCTAAACTGAAAAAAAAAAGGAAGTCAAATTATTGCTCTTTGCAGGCAACATGATCATATACATAGAAAAACCTAAAAACTCTCAGAAGTGATAAATAGATTCAGTGAAGTTGTAGGATACAAAATCAGCAGTAAAAAAATAGTATGGTTTCTATATATGAATAATAAACTAGCTGAAAAAGAAATCAAGAAAACAAACCTACTTAAAATAGCTATGAAAATACCTCAGAATAAATTAAACCAATGAGATGAAAGATCTCTGCAATAAAAATTACAAAACACTGATAAAAAAACTGAAGAAGACCACCCAAAATGGAAAGATATCCCATGCTCATGGATTGAATAAATTAATATTGTTTAAAGTGACCACACTACTCAAAGCAATCTACAGATTCAAAGCAATCCCTATCAAAGCATCAATGATATTCTTCACAGAAATAGAAACAATTCCAAATTCATATGGAACCACAAAAGACTGTAAATAGCCAAAGCAATACTGAGCAAAAAGGACAAACTGGAGACATCACGTTACCAGACTTTAAAATACACTACAAAACTATTGTAACCCAAACAGCCTGATCTTTATATAAAAATAGACACATAGACCAATAGAGAATAGAGAACAGGAATAGGAATAGAATAAAACCAGAAATAAATTCATTTATTTACAACAGTTGACTTTGGACAAAGGTTCGAAGAACATAACTCTTCAATAAATGCTGCTGGGAAAACTATATATCCATATGCAGAAAATGAAACTAGATCCCTCTCACAATATACAAAAATAAACTTAATATGGATTAAAAATTTAAACATAGGACCCAAAGCCACATAATTACTAGATGAAAACATAGGTAAAACACATCAGGGCATTGGTCTAGGCAAGGATTTTATAGGCAAAGCTTCAAACCACAAGCAACAAGAAACAAAAATAGACAAATGGGATTATATCAAACTAAAAATCTCTGCACAGCAAAAGCAACAACAAAGGGGAGAGACAACATGTGGAACAGGAGAAAAAATCTGCAAACTATTCATCTGAAAATGGACTAGTATCCAGAATGTAAAAGGAACTCGAATAAGTCAACAGCAAAACAGACACACACACACAAACAAACCCACAAATAATCCATTTAAAAGTGGGCAAAGGATCTGAATAGACATTTCTCCAAACATGACATACAAATGGCCAAGAAATACATGAAAGAATGCTTAACATCATGAATCACCAGGGAAATGCAAATCAAAAATCAATGAGCTATCTTCTTATCCCAATTACAATGACTATTATCAAAAAGACAAACAAAACAAAACAAAACAAAACAAAACACAATGCCAGCAAGGATGCAAAGAAAAAAGAACTCATATACACTGTTGGTGGGAATGTAAGCCAGTACAGCTGTTATGGATAATAGTATGGAGGTTTCTCAAAAAACTAAAAGTAGAAAATCCATGCAGTCTCAGGAATCCCACTGGTAGCTATTTATTCAAAGGAAAGTACATCAGTATATTGAAGAGATAACAGCATCTTCATGTTTATCACCCCTCTATTCATGACATCCAAGATATGGAATGAACCTAAGTGTTATCAAATATGATGCATCTTTTCCTGACAAAGTCTGATAATTTGGGATGAAATGACATACCCTGTATTAGGCTATTCTTGTGTTACTATAAAAAAATACCTGAGGCTGGGTAATTTATAAATAAAAGACGTTTAATTGGCTCATAGTCTGGCAGATTATAGAGAAAGCGTGGTGATGGTATCTGCTTGGCTTCCAGACCTCAAAAAGCTTACCATCATGATGGAAGATGAGGGAGGAGCACGTGTTTCACATAGTGAGAGAAGGGGCAAGCGAGAGAGAGAGAGAGACGGGGAGAAAGAGAGTATGTCAGTGGGAGATGCTACATGCTTTTAAACAACCAGATATCACTCATCACAAAGGGGACAGAGCTAAGCCATTCATGAGGAATATACCTCCATGATCCAACGACCTCCCACCAGGCTCCATATCTAACACTGGGGATTTTAACATGAGATTTGGCAGTGACACAGATCCAAACTATTATCATACCCAACATCCAACAATGCAATAAAGATAGCTCAAAGAAACAAATCTTTCAGTGACAAAACTTTTACAACTATTAATCAATAAGTTAAATATGTTGTATCTATACAATTATAAATCTCAACATGGTGCAATAACATTTTAAAATATTTTCAATTTTCCTCTTCGTGTCTTAATTTCAAATTAATTCTCTCTCTGTATTTTTTATTTTGGAAATGTCGATCATACCAAAATTAAAAAAGAAAAAGAAGTATTATAGAAGTGTGTCAGTCCTTTAATTAACTGACAAATTAATTTAAAATAGTATAGAATATAGACAATGATTATAAGCAAAATGTGGACATAAACATTTCCTCAAAACCACAAATTCAATTCTGAAAACTAAAATGTTTAAGTTTTACATAACCTTATTGATAAGTAAACATGGCATAATGATATTTTCCTAAAAACAATAAT
>NW_016806339.1:1631529-1646629 GCF_001698545.2 Rhinopithecus bieti
CTAAAAAATACAAAAAAAAAAAAAAAAACTAGCCGGGCGAGATGGCGGGCGCCTGTAGTCCCAGCTACTACTCGGGAGGCTGAGGCAGGAGAATGGCGTAAACCCGGGAGGCGGAGCTTGCAGTGAGCTGAGATCCGGCCACTGCACTCCAGCCTGGGCGACAGAGCAAGACTCTGTCTCAAAAAAAAAAAAAAAAAAAAAAAAAAGAATATGGGCCTGAGATGGTATGCGGCCCCAAAGCCTAAAATATTTACTCTCTGGCTCTTAACAGGAACTTTTCTGATATCTTGTTAGAATATTGACTTGGTGAATACGGTGATAATACTGAAAAATACCCTATTTCAAGGTACATGATACATGAATTTCTGTAACAAGTAAACATATAGATGGGAACATATATTGCTTATGTCCATATGTAAATCTCCACATCCATAAAGCTGTGCCCCAAGTATATCCCATGTCACATTACATAATCCTTATACATAGTGATACGTTGCTTTCATTATAACAAAGAGTACTTATAGTATTTCTGTGATATATTAAAGATGATCATTTCTCCCACTGAGAGGTTGATTCTCTGTCCCCTCCCCTTGAAACAGGAAAGGGTCTGTGATTGATTGGTTTTACCAGTAGAACACAGTGGATGTAACACTGTACCACTTTCTGTACTTTAGAGCACTCTTTCTGGAAGCCCTGAACTGACACAGAGGGAATACAATTACCTGGTGATTGCTATGCTGGAAAGGCCTCATGTTATGTAGGAACTGCAAGTGACAGTCTCAGCTGAACCCTGCCTTTCAGTCATTCCTTCCAAGGCACCAGATGCAGGAATCAAGCCATTTTGGACCCTCTAGATCAGTCCATCTGATAACTGAATATCACCAAGTTATCTCAGTTGACACCATATGAAGCCAATGAATCACCGCCTGATCCCTGCCCAAATTCTTGACCCACAAAATATGGGTGAGAATATATTCATTATTATAGGCACTACGTACTACATTTCAGAGTGGTTTGTTACTCAGCAATAAATAGCTGGAACGTGGGTACTCTGATTGCTTAATGGATGCTGAATGTCAGTACTAGATTTAATAATGATAATAGTTACCATATTGTGGCTCATTTATGTGCCAGACACCATTCTGAACACCATTCATTTGGAAGATTATCATTTAATATAATAAGCCTATGAAGTTATTAGATTATGAAAATTATTTTCTACATAGTACAGATAAGGACGCTGAGATTTAAGGAGGTTAAGTAATAAAGAAGTGTCACAGTTACTAAGTGACTAAGACCGGGGATACAACTCAGTTTTTTCATATTGGAAAACCTTGCTCTGATCTATTAGAAATACCACCTCACATTATCATGGGAAACAGATCTAATTAGTGTATGAAGCTTCACCCATAAGTAGGTAGACACACTAAACATCTTTCTTGTTTATATTTCTTTATTTAATTAATCTTACACGGTTTTGCATATAAAATCTGTCTTCAGTGCAGCTCTTTTTAACTGACAGTCTGTGTTCAGAATTGTCTGGACTAAAACAGAGTGGAGCTATATTTAAATGTACCTATCTCCTTTATGTCAGATAAAAGCAAGCATGCCATTTGTTTCTAACTTTTAAGGGCACTACATATAATTCAAAATGTTTTGAAGGACACATTCAATTAAAGGAGCTTTATTTCCAAAGGTGACACAAAGTCAGTATTTATGGAAAATCCCATTCATTGATATTTCATTTTAGCTTCATTATGCTTCATTTTGTGATCTATGCCGTAGTTACAATGCTACAATGAGTTCTGTTGGTATTTTCAGAAAAGGCTCTTTTAAGAGGGTCATTGATTCTAATTTTTGTCTATAGAGCACCATTTTGTAATAACAATAATAGCAATTGAATGCGAAATAATAAAGATAATAAATAATAATGTCAATAGCAATTGCAATTCTAATAGCAAATATTTTTATTGAGTACTTATAAATATCAGGAGCAATTCTAAGCTCTTCACATATATTAAATTATTCAATAAAGAGTCCAATGGATTAATATTCATGAGATCTCACATTTGTGTATACCTTTGTACCTTTTGACATCCTTTTGATCCTACATCATCCACTATGGCTTTGACCTGTATTATATGGATAAGAGATAAACAAGCAATATGACAAGAACTACCCTCTACTGGAAACTAAGAGTACCTTATTCATAAGGTGCCTGAATTTCTGTGTTACTCAATATTCATTATTCACTAAATTGCACTGACTATAATCAAGCATAGGAAGAAATGTAATTCCATGAAATCTAGAAGGCAGGGTGGCCATGTGAATTGCTCAGGCCAAAGACATATGAGCAGCAATGATGCAAGTCTCTTCCCAGTGGAGGCATTAAAGGGCCAGCATATAATTTGCCATTTTTTCTTCCTTAACACATGTATTAGTTAGGATTCTGCAGAGAAACGGAACCAACATAATTTGTATTTATCATAGATAAATATTTGTAATATACATATAATATATATTTGTAGTATATACCTATATATACATTTTATGTATATATACATATATACACAAAACACATATATAGAGACAAAAAGAGAGAGAGGGAGAGAGTTTATAAAGAATTGGCTCACGTGCTTATGGAGGTTAAGAAGTCCCAAAGTCGGCTGGGCGCGGTGGCTCAAGCCTGTAATCCCAGCACTTTGGGAGGCCGAGACGGGCGGATCACGAGGTCAGGAGATCGAGACCATCCTGGCTAACCCGGTGAAACCCCGTCTCTACTAAAAAATACAAAAAAAAAAAAAAACTAGCCGGGCAAGGTGGCAGGCGCCTGTAGTCCCAGCTACTCAGGAGGCTGAGGCAGGAGAATGGCGTAAATCCGGGAGGCGGAGCTTGCAGTGAGCTGAGATCCAAAAAAAAAAAAAAAAAAAGAAAGAAAGAAAGTCCCAAAGTCTGCAGCTGGTAAGCTGGATACCTTGGAGGATCAACGACGCATACTACCATCCAACACTAAAGGCTTGAGGCTTGAGAACCAGGACAGCTGATGGTTCCAGTTCAAAAGTTTTTGGACTCGAGATTCAAGAAAAGTTGAGGTTTTCTTTCTTTTTTTTTTTTTTTTTTTTTTTTTTTTTTTTTTTTTTGAGACAGAGTTCTCACTCTGTGCCCAGGTGGAGTGCGATGGCACGATCTTGGCTCACCACAACCTCTGCCTCCCAGGTTCAAGCAATTCTCCTGCCTCAGCCTCCATAGTAGCTGGGATCTACTACGGTATGTGCCCATTCCCGGCTAATTTTGTATTTTTAGTAGAGACGGGTACACCTGTTTCTCCATGTTGGTCAGGCTGTCTCGAATCCTGACCTCAGGTGATCCACCGCACCTTGGCCTCCCAAAGTGCTGAGATTACAGGCGTGAGCCACCGCGCCCCGCGAGGTTTTCATCTGAGTCTGAAGGCCAGGCAAAACCAATGTTCCAGCTCAAGCAGTTAGACTGGAGGAGTTCCCATTCCCATTTACAAAAAGATTCCCTTTTGTTCTCTTCAGACCTTCAGCTAAGTGTTTGAGGGCCACCCACATTAGGGAGGACAATCTGTTTGACTCGGTTTACTGATTTAAATGTTAACCTAGAGCCCAAACACCCTTAGGACACACTCAGAATTACGTTGGACCAAATATCAGGCATCCTGTGGCTCAGTCATTTTGACATAAAAAATTAACCATTATGACACGTTAACATATGTATCATAAAATGGAAACAGCCTGGAGTGTTTAGCTTAGATATAAACTACCAGGAAGTTCACTGATGGTCCTTGGTAAGATCTATTTTGTGTCATGTTACAGCACTTGCATTGTATATCTTTCAGGCATGCAGTAAATGTTCAATTCAATAATTGATCGGGGGTGGGGGGGTAGGAGTGAAAAGGCTGAAGAAACACATACGTAAGTCTCTATTTGGTAGTACCAAATTAGGTGGAGTCCTATTACATTATTCAATATATGTGCCCTCTAAAATGTGGGATTCTAATTAGATGTCTTTCAGGTCCCTTAGAGAACACACGTTCAGTAATTTTAGGTTTCCCAGTTTCAGATAGGGAAACTAGTTCACATGAAAGCCAATCAACCATACTCAAGGCCACTCAGAACATTAGATGAAATGATGGGACTAGAATTGTGGTTTTCTATCTACATTGTAATCTGTTTCATTGCACTGGTTCATGCTCTTCTAAACTCAGTAATCGTTCAAAAGAAGTATTAAAATAAAAATATATAACTAATTTTGAAATGGTTTTACTTTGATCTAAATTTATTGCTATGGAAATATTTAGTGTGTGTCATCTGAAAATGTCAGAGTAGCTCATCAATAGCCAGTTTCATGCATAAAATTCAATTTAAACTCATAATATTTACTTACTTTATACCTAGAAATTAACAAGGAACTATGGGAAATACAGAAGTATATAATGTGTCCTCAGTAATTCCATTAATTTGATCCTAACCAGCATGGGATATAATCACATATAAACCACACATTTATTTAATATGAAAGTGTTCATGCCTTGTCTTCTCATGGAGAAACAAACTTCTCTAAGGTAGGGCTTACTGTGGCACAAAATTATTAAAGACTTATTTTTGAAAGCTAGCAAATCAGAGTTCACCATGTAATGAGTACAACTGCCTCCAAATTTGTCATCTTTAAGAAGCTGTGCAATTATTTCTATGGCACTGCTATTGCTCTGAACTTTCTTGGATTTCCATTTCAGAGTACTTGCAGAAATTTTGTGACAATTCCTTTCATCTCTTGAATGTACTATTGATTACTTGAAGTGGCCAATTAGTATTCAGAGACTGTTTATGATAACTAAATATATGATAGAGCTAGATAGCATCACAGTTATTCAAACAGTAAGTTGATATATTTTATTTTGAGGCTTTTGTGGTTGGTAAAAGTGACTTTCACTGCAGTTAAAAAAACGGTGGCCCATAGCCATTTCAAAATATATCAGAATCATTGGAATTAGTTCTTAGCTCCTGAAAAGACTATAGTATAATGAGGCCCTTCACCCAATGTTTGATTTAATTGTGTGTATGCATATGAGTGAGTATATTACATATGTTAAGTGCATATGTGCATTTATATGAGAGAGATTCATTCATTGTTTTATAATTTGTGAAAAGTTATGAAAGGTGTTATTTCTATTTTAGAAGCATTTTGATCTAACTTGAACCAAGACATGAATATATAGAAAGCAACGTATAGGTGAGCCTGAGACACTGAGCTGTACTCACTGAACCAATGCACATGTTAAACAAGAAGGTTTCTTTCTCTGGAAATTAGAAAGAAAACATAGACGGATATTTACAGGTTTTTTTTTCTATAGTATTGCCATGAGGTACAAAATGGACAAGATTAATAAGAGGTCCTTTATGCATTCCTAAAATTGTCTAAATGGGGCAAAATGAAAACACTATTATAGGCTTGCCTTGGGGCCAAGTGAAGGGAAAACAGAACTACTCTCTCATCATTATCTATACTCCTTCCTTAGGAGTCAGTATGGTACAGAAAGAATAGTGGGGCAACCTGCCAGGAAAGTGATTGTGAGGATTTAATGAACTCACGTATATGAAGTGCCCAACACAGAGACAAACATATGACTTATGCTGCATGAATTTTAGTCTTCTTCCCTCTGGCCATTTCATGCTCTTGGTGTTATTTGCATATCTATGGATATAAGATGAGAATGAATAATGTAGCATTGATGTGCAGTATGAGGCAGAAGAAAATGGAGAAGAGATATGATCTAATCAAAATGAGTTAGTCATAATCCCCAGTCTTTGAAAATACTAATATAGTTAAGTCATATTTGTATCAAGTTCTTAACTTTTCATATCTAGGATTTTCTTTTATCCCTGCAGTAGCCCCAAGTTTTGGTTAGGCAGGTTATTATGATGTACTTAATGAGAAAGTGGTTGTGACTTGCTCAATCATATAACTATTTTGTACCAGAGTGTAAATCAAAATAGAGGTCCCATGACTGGTCAGACTCTACGATGGACCTCAGTGATTCTCACATCTTGTGTAACCTCCTCCTCTTCTGTGGGCTGGTCCTAGTGACTCACTTCTAATAAACAGATTATGGTAAAAGTGGTAAGTGTTACTTCCAACATTAGGTTAAAAGAGACTGTGGCTTCCATCTTGGTCTCCCTCTTGCTCTCTCCTTTCCTCTGTCTAAAGAAACCAGCTACCATGTTGGGAGTAGCCCTATGTGCCCCAGTGGCAAACTATTATCTCTGCCCAGCATCCAAGAAAGACCCTAAGCCTGTCACCACTAACATGAATGAGCTTGAATCTTCCGAGGCTGCCAACAGCCATGTGAGGGAGCTTATGAGAGGATTTTCCTCCAGCTGAAACTTTAACAAAGACCACAGACCAAGCAGACACCTGGAATGCAAGATTGTGATAAATTCTGAGTCAGAGCATCCCTCTAAACCAGGGGTCCCCAACCCCTCGCCATGGACCAGTACCAGTTCGTGGCCTGTTAGGAACCGGGCCATACAGCAGGAGGTGAGCAGTGGGCAAGCAAGCATTATCACCTGAGCTCCACCTCTTGCCAGATCAGCATCAGCATCAGATTCTCACAGAAATGTGAACTCTACTGTGAACTGTGCATGCAAGGGATCTAGGTCTTGCGCTCCTTGTGAGAATCTAATGAGGTGGAACAGTTTCATTCAGAAACCATATCCCCCCTCCCCATCGTGGAAGAATTGTCTTCCATGAAACCAGTTTCTTGTGCCAAAAGGTTGAGGAGCGCTGAGCTAAACCATTCCAACATTCTTGACTCAGAGGTAATAAATGTTGTTGTTTTAAGCCATGAAGTTTTGGAGTATCATATGATGCAAAATAGATAACTAATACACATGATGCCCAGTTTTCTACAGTTCAAGCGTCTAGTCTATACAGTATAGTTACTTATTAATTTATTGTTGAAACTTCCAAGTTGGAGTTTTCTGATCCTTAATAATTCTGCAACTTTTGACTATTTGCTCAACCTCTCTGTGACTCAGATTCCTTTATATGACATAGAAATAAAAGAAATAGAAACTATGGGAAGAAAGAAAAGAAAATCCATAGAAAGTGTTTAGAATTGTGCTGGCCCATATATAGTAGTCAACGCATGTTATTATTACCATTTCTTCCTTGAGGTAGGAAGCTCAAGTGATATCCCAAATAAATGGAGATATAAAACTTAAGTATTCAAAACTGTGATTGTAAATATGAATCTATGACATTAACAAGATATATGAACATGAGAATAAAAGGTACAAGATAATGTGGCAAGCAAAAGGGACAATCATAAACTAGAAGGTACAAGTCAGGGAGATTGTGGCATATTTCAGAGTGTGTTGCTTTCTCTGAGAGAATGTATTTTCGATTAATTGTATTATTTGCCAGCTATCTAAATTTAGAAACCTCTTTATGTGGCAGTTTATAGTAGTTTGATGCCATCTAATTATATAAATGTTAACATTTTGTGAAGGTTTTGTTCAATGTTTTCTTATATATTCATATACATTTATTTATGAATATACGTAAGTAAAATGAAAAGTTTCCAAAATCAAATATGATATATTTAGAGAAAATTATGTTTAGAAGTAGTGGTGATTAGTTCTTTCCTAAACAAGGAATAAAGTGACAACAGTTAATATGCACTGGGACATCATCTGAGAAATGTCACCATGAGCAGAAATAACCCTTAGTTATAACACCAAAAGGCCAAGAAGGACAAATAGAGAATGCTGGGAGTAGGAGATTGAAAGAAAAGAAAGGACGTAAAATATATAAGAATGACTGGATTTGGACTCTACATAACATTTTTTAAAATGTAGTGGAACGCAAAACTGCAACATTGCTGTTTTTATTTTTCAGGGCCTTTTTTTTTAAGGCAAATAGAAGTAGTAAAGACTTTTGTACAAATATGTAAAGTAAAACAATGAAGAAACATAATACAATACACAAATAAGCATTTGCTGAAATTGTTTTTCAGCATTTCCTAGTCTGCATCAGATCTTTTATTCTAACACAATGTGATAAATTTAAAGATCTTCAATAAGAACAACATGGTTTTTGAAAAAATTATTAAGGGAGAAATTTCTAGGAAGCTTTTTTGGAAAAGTTAAGCATGTAAATTACTTCTATCCAATGTATTAATTAATATGATATGTTAATATGTGTAAAGGATGGTATTTATATTTATAGTAAATAAAATGCATTTTTCCCGTGTGTATTATCTAAAATCACTTTCTTGACAAGACTCTTTTACATCTAAACAGTATAATGACACAGCATGGTTAATACCTGAGATGGCTTGGATCCGTGTCCCCATCCAAATCTCGTGTTAAATTGTACCCCTAATGTTAGACGTGTAGCCTGGTGGGAGGTAATTAGATCATGGGGGTGGATCCTTCATGAATGGTTTAGTGCCATCCCTTCATTGGGGTTTTTGTGATGGTGAGTGAATTCTCTTGAGATCTGGTTATTTCAAAGTGAGCAGCACCTCTGCCCCTCTCTCTCTTCCCTCTGTTCTGGCCATGTAAGAAGTGCATGCTTCTCTTTCACCTTACACCAGGATTGTAAGCTCCCTGAGGCCTCCCTAGAAGCAGATGTTGCCATGCTTTCTGTACAGCCTGTGGAATCATAAGGCAACTAAACCTCTTTTCTTTATAAACAATTTAGTCTCAGGTATTTCTTTATAGCAGTCGAGAACAGACCAATACAATGCACAACATCTACAAGAGTATATTTTATAGTTTGTTTCTTCTGTGCTTTGTACGTGTTGCTGTGTCATTTATCCTTTGATAAATCATATGCCAATTGGTAGAGTAGGGAAGATTAAAAACATAGTGAATACATACTAGGCCTATTTCTCATTTGTTTTTCTTTACCTCCATTGTCTTTTCTTTTTTTTTTTTTTNCTAAATATATGATAGAGCTAGATAGCATCACAGTTATTCAAACAGTAAGTTGATATATTTTATTTTGAGGCTTTTGTGGTTGGTAAAAGTGACTTTCACTGCAGTTAAAAAAACGGTGGCCCATAGCCATTTCAAAATATATCAGAATCATTGGAATTAGTTCTTAGCTCCTGAAAAGACTATAGTATAATGAGGCCCTTCACCCAATGTTTGATTTAATTGTGTGTATGCATATGAGTGAGTATATTACATATGTTAAGTGCATATGTGCATTTATATGAGAGAGATTCATTCATTGTTTTATAATTTGTGAAAAGTTATGAAAGGTGTTATTTCTATTTTAGAAGCATTTTGATCTAACTTGAACCAAGACATGAATATATAGAAAGCAACGTATAGGTGAGCCTGAGACACTGAGCTGTACTCACTGAACCAATGCACATGTTAAACAAGAAGGTTTCTTTCTCTGGAAATTAGAAAGAAAACATAGACGGATATTTACAGGTTTTTTTTTCTATAGTATTGCCATGAGGTACAAAAATGGACAAGATTAATAAGAGGTCCTTTATGCATTCCTAAAATTGTCTAAATGGGGCAAAATGAAAAACACTATTATAGGCTTGCCTTGGGGGCCAAGTGAAGGGAAAAACAGAACTACTCTCTCATCATTATCTATACTCCTTCCTTAGGAGTCAGTATGGTACAGAAAGAATAGTGGGGCAACCTGCCAGGAAAGTGATTGTGAGGATTTAATGAACTCACGTATATGAAGTGCCCAACACAGAGACAAACATATGACTTATGCTGCATGAATTTTAGTCTTCTTCCCTCTGGCCATTTCATGCTCTTGGTGTTATTTGCATATCTATGGATATAAGATGAGAATGAATAATGTAGCATTGATGTGCAGTATGAGGCAGAAGAAAATGGAGAAGAGATATGATCTAATCAAAATGAGTTAGTCATAATCCCCAGTCTTTGAAAAATACTAATATAGTTAAGTCATATTTGTATCAAGTTCTTAACTTTTCATATCTAGGATTTTTCTTTTATCCCTGCAGTAGCCCCAAGTTTTGGTTAGGCAGGTTATTATGATGTACTTAATGAGAAAGTGGTTGTGACTTGCTCAATCATATAACTATTTTGTACCAGAGTGTAAATCAAAATAGAGGTCCCATGACTGGTCAGACTCTACGATGGACCTCAGTGATTCTCACATCTTGTGTAACCTCCTCCTCTTCTGTGGGCTGGTCCTAGTGACTCACTTCTAATAAACAGATTATGGTAAAAGTGGTAAGTGTTACTTCCAACATTAGGTTAAAAGAGACTGTGGCTTCCATCTTGGTCTCCCTCTTGCTCTCTCCTTTCCTCTGTCTAAAGAAACCAGCTACCATGTTGGGAGTAGCCCTATGTGCCCCAGTGGCAAACTATTATCTCTGCCCAGCATCCAAGAAAGACCCTAAGCCTGTCACCACTAACATGAATGAGCTTGAATCTTCCGAGGCTGCCAACAGCCATGTGAGGGAGCTTATGAGAGGATTTTCCTCCAGCTGAAACTTTAACAAAGACCACAGACCAAGCAGACACCTGGAATGCAAGATTGTGATAAATTCTGAGTCAGAGCATCCCTCTAAACCAGGGGTCCCCAACCCCCTCGCCATGGACCAGTACCAGTTCGTGGCCTGTTAGGAACCGGGCCATACAGCAGGAGGTGAGCAGTGGGCAAGCAAGCATTATCACCTGAGCTCCACCTCTTGCCAGATCAGCATCAGCATCAGATTCTCACAGAAATGTGAACTCTACTGTGAACTGTGCATGCAAGGGATCTAGGTCTTGCGCTCCTTGTGAGAATCTAATGAGGTGGAACAGTTTCATTCAGAAACCATATCCCCCCTCCCCATCGTGGAAGAATTGTCTTCCATGAAACCAGTTTCTTGTGCCAAAAAGGTTGAGGAGCGCTGAGCTAAACCATTCCAACATTCTTGACTCAGAGGTAATAAATGTTGTTGTTTTAAGCCATGAAGTTTTGGAGTATCATATGATGCAAAAATAGATAACTAATACACATGATGCCCAGTTTTCTACAGTTCAAGCGTCTAGTCTATACAGTATAGTTACTTATTAATTTATTGTTGAAACTTCCAAGTTGGAGTTTTCTGATCCTTAATAATTCTGCAACTTTTGACTATTTGCTCAACCTCTCTGTGACTCAGATTCCTTTATATGACATAGAAATAAAAGAAATAGAAACTATGGGAAGAAAGAAAAAGAAAATCCATAGAAAGTGTTTAGAATTGTGCTGGCCCATATATAGTAGTCAACGCATGTTATTATTACCATTTCTTCCTTGAGGTAGGAAGCTCAAGTGATATCCCAAATAAATGGAGATATAAAACTTAAGTATTCAAAACTGTGATTGTAAATATGAATCTATGACATTAACAAGATATATGAACATGAGAATAAAAGGTACAAGATAATGTGGCAAGCAAAAGGGACAATCATAAACTAGAAGGTACAAGTCAGGGAGATTGTGGCATATTTCAGAGTGTGTTGCTTTCTCTGAGAGAATGTATTTTTCGATTAATTGTATTATTTGCCAGCTATCTAAATTTAGAAACCTCTTTATGTGGCAGTTTATAGTAGTTTGATGCCATCTAATTATATAAATGTTAACATTTTTGTGAAGGTTTTGTTCAATGTTTTTCTTATATATTCATATACATTTATTTATGAATATACGTAAGTAAAAATGAAAAAGTTTCCAAAAATCAAATATGATATATTTAGAGAAAATTATGTTTAGAAGTAGTGGTGATTAGTTCTTTCCTAAACAAGGAATAAAGTGACAACAGTTAATATGCACTGGGACATCATCTGAGAAATGTCACCATGAGCAGAAATAACCCTTAGTTATAACACCAAAAGGCCAAGAAGGACAAATAGAGAATGCTGGGAGTAGGAGATTGAAAGAAAAGAAAGGACGTAAAATATATAAGAATGACTGGATTTGGACTCTACATAACATTTTTTAAAAATGTAGTGGAACGCAAAACTGCAACATTGCTGTTTTTATTTTTCAGGGCCTTTTTTTTTAAGGCAAATAGAAGTAGTAAAGACTTTTGTACAAATATGTAAAGTAAAACAATGAAGAAACATAATACAATACACAAATAAGCATTTGCTGAAATTGTTTTTCAGCATTTCCTAGTCTGCATCAGATCTTTTATTCTAACACAATGTGATAAATTTAAAGATCTTCAATAAGAACAACATGGTTTTTGAAAAAATTATTAAGGGAGAAATTTCTAGGAAGCTTTTTTGGAAAAGTTAAGCATGTAAATTACTTCTATCCAATGTATTAATTAATATGATATGTTAATATGTGTAAAGGATGGTATTTATATTTATAGTAAATAAAATGCATTTTCCCGTGTGTATTATCTAAAATCACTTTCTTGACAAGACTCTTTTACATCTAAACAGTATAATGACACAGCATGGTTAATACCTGAGATGGCTTGGATCCGTGTCCCCATCCAAATCTCGTGTTAAATTGTACCCCTAATGTTAGACGTGTAGCCTGGTGGGAGGTAATTAGATCATGGGGTGGATCCTTCATGAATGGTTTAGTGCCATCCCTTCATTGGGGTTTTGTGATGGTGAGTGAATTCTCTTGAGATCTGGTTATTTCAAAGTGAGCAGCACCTCTGCCCCTCTCTCTCTTCCCTCTGTTCTGGCCATGTAAGAAGTGCATGCTTCTCTTTCACCTTACACCAGGATTGTAAGCTCCCTGAGGCCTCCCTAGAAGCAGATGTTGCCATGCTTTCTGTACAGCCTGTGGAATCATAAGGCAACTAAACCTCTTTTCTTTATAAACAATTTAGTCTCAGGTATTTCTTTATAGCAGTCGAGAACAGACCAATACAATGCACAACATCTACAAGAGTATATTTTATAGTTTGTTTCTTCTGTGCTTTGTACGTGTTGCTGTGTCATTTATCCTTTGATAAATCATATGCCAATTGGTAGAGTAGGGAAGATTAAAACATAGTGAATACATACTAGGCCTATTTCTCATTTGTTTTTCTTTACCTCCATTGTCTTTTCTTTTTTTTTTTTTTGTAGAGACATGGTTTCACTGTGTTGCCCAGGCTGGTCTCCAACTCCTGGGCTCAAGCCCCTCTTGCCTCTATGCCTCTGCCTCCTGCAAAGCTGGGATTACAGTGATTTTTAAGTCCAGAAGATAGAATGATCTTTCATGTTTATTCAATATCATCTAGGAATGAACATATCTAGTGGCATGGAGATTTATGACCATCTACCAAATTAGTTTCCATGATGGTTTACTCTGGTGGCAACCTATTGACTAATTTTTAAACCAAATCCTCACGTATTTAATTTTCAAGAATAAACTTGATTGGAATATGATACCTCTGACACTGTTAGTGCCTTTCTACCAGGGCAGTGAAAATGCAGAGTGATACCACAGAAAAAGTGAATACTATTTGGCACATAGAAGCGGAATGGAAATGAAAGTTTACAGACATGGTAAGGTATCCACAGTTGCAGAAGCATCCTTCCCAGAGGAGACAAGCAGTACTGCTGGGTGTTCCTTTTCCTTTATCTGACAGTCCTAATGACTCACAGAGGACATGCTCTAGTGCTGAATTCTTCTGACTTCATTTCTATTCTACTGTGGAACTACCCCGGGGTATTTATCCTACCTTCTTCCATTACTGTTCTATTTGTCCTTTGTCCTTACCAATTTTTTTCTCCTCTGTATCTCCTTTAATTAAAAAAATCAGAATTTTAAAATGTCTGCTTCTTATGCCAAGTCAAACAACACAGATGTATAAGGTGAAAACGTAAAACTGTTCCCTTTACTTTCCTGTGTTATTTCTTGAATTAGTAACAAATACTAACACATTGATGATGTAATTTTCCTTATTTCACTTGTATAAATACATAGTTTTATTTTTGTCCCTTAACAAAAAAAAGGTATTAATATTGTACGAAACACTTTATTCTATAACCTTCTTGTTCACTTACTAATAAACCTCCAGGTCAATATGAGTAGAGTAATTTATGCTTTTTCATAGCTGTGCAATATCATAGAGTTTGAAAGTGTTATATTTTATTCAAATAATTTCCCACATGAACAGAATTCAACTTTGGTAAGATTTCACTACAAATCATGTTGCTATTGTAACTTCTATAGGATAGATTCCTAAAGTAGGAGTGTCTAAAAGATAATCTCAAGTTAAATTTTAATAGATGTGCCAGATTCATTTTCTTTTCTCTTTTTCTTTCTTTCTTTTTTTTTCTTTTTTCTTTTTTTTTTTGACGGAGTTTCACTCTTGTTGCTGCCCAGGCTGGAGTGCAGTGGCGTGATATCGACTCACTGCAACCTCCGCCTGCCGGGTTCAAGTGATTCTCCTGCCTCAGTCTCCTGAGTAGCTGGGATTACAGGTGCTTGCCACCCTGCCCGGCTAATTTTTTTGTATTTTTAGTAAAGGCTGGGTTTCACCATGTTGGCCAGGCTGGTCTCGAACTCCTGACCTCAGGTGATCCACACTTTTAAGCTCCCAAAGTGCTGGGTTTACAAGCATGACCCACCGCACCCAGCCCAGATTAGTTTTCAAAAGGAATAAAAAAATTTATACTTCCTCCACAGGAGTCTGAGTCTCCATTTTCATACATTTATTGGATATTTTGATATCTTCAATTGTTTGATGGTCAAATATAAGAATATTATTTTCATTTTAAAATTAGTGTATTTTCTCATTCATGACATTACTGAATTTTCCCTTCTATAAATTTCCTGCTTATACTTTTCTTCAATTTTCATTTTTTATTGTTTGTATTTTGTTACTGATTTTAGGATTTCTTTCATATTAGGTGTAAACTTCTAATTTTTACAGAGTGAGGAAATGTGCTAAAACCCATATTTTCCCAGAAATTCTTTGTCTTTTTATTTTATTTATACTATTTATGATCCTAGATTAATATATATCTGATTTAATCTCAATGTATTTGTCAATGGGTTTTGAATTTTTTATCTTGCTTACATCTTTTTTTAAAATTTTAAGTAAATTTTAAAAATTACAATTATTTAACCAGGAAAAGAGACA
>NW_016806339.1:1647070-1674394 GCF_001698545.2 Rhinopithecus bieti
AAGGCAAGAGAAATAGCAGGAACTACTTTAAAATTAGCATAACAGTAGGTATCAACTTTTTTTTCTTTTTTTCTTTTTTCTTTTTTTTTTTTTTTTCTTTGAGGCTGGAGTACAGTGGTGTAATCTTGGATAACTGCAACCTCCCCCTCCCAGGTTTAAGCAATTCTCCTGCCTCAGCCTCCTGAGTAGCTGGGATTACAGGAGTCCGCCACCACACCCAGCTAATTTTGTTTTGTATTTTTAGTAGAGACGGGGTTTCCCCACGTTGGCCAGGCTGGTCTCGAACTCCTGACCTCAAATGATCCACCCACCTCAGCCTCCCAAAGTGCAGGGATTACAGGCAGGAGCCACCGTGCCTGGCCCAACTTTAAAGTCTGAAAGGATTACCTCCCAAGGTCTGTCCCTTACAAGGTGTCTAACACTGGACAAGTAACTAAACCTTTATAGAACAAATGTTAAAATGAAAGCCATCAAAATATCATATGCCAAAACGAAGTTTCAGACCAAGGGGCACATTTTCAAAGGAGGTACTCAATGAAGAACATTGTAGAGTTATAAAAGGATTAATCCATTAAGATAACGTAACACTTAAAAACAGGTATGCAACTAACAGGGCCCAAAGGACTCAAAGCAAAAGTGGGAGAACTAAAGAAATAAATACACAACTCATAATAGTTCACTATGGAGAAGGTCAGCAAGCAAATAGAAGACTTGAACAGGATTATAATAGACAACTCATAATAGTTCACTATGGAGAAGGTCAACAAGCAAACAGAAGACTTGAACAGGACTATAAACCAACTACACCAAACAAACATCTGCAGAACACTATATCCTCAAACAGCAAAACGTACTTCTTGAAGGCACATAGAACATTCTTCAGGGTAGATCCATATGTTAGGCCGTTAAGAAAAGCCTTAATAAGTGTAAAAAGTTTGAAACTATATCAAGTATGTTACAAATTGGTAAGAGAAGAAAAGATGGGAGAATTACAAATATGTGTAAATTGCATAACATTGTTCTAAATAACCAATGCAGCAAAGAAGACATCACTAGAGAAATCAGCAAATACTGAGATGAATGAAAATACAAATGCAATATAACAAAACTTGAGATGTGGTGAAAGTACTGCTCAGAGAAAAATTGATAGCTGTAAATATCTATATTAAAAAGAGAAATATCTTAAATCATAACCTATGCTTCCACTATATGGCACTGAAAAAAGAAGAACAAATAAATCTAATGCAAATAGGAAGAAGAAAGTAATACAAATTAGAATAGAAATTAATAAAATAGAGAATAAAGAAACTACAGAGAAAATCAATAAGAGCAATAGTTGTTTCTTTGAAAAGATCAACAAAATTGACAAACTTTTAGACAGACTTATCAAGAAAAGAGAGTAGGCTCAAAATACTAAAATCACACATGAAAGAAGAACATTACCACCAGTTTTATAAAAATAAAAAGCATTATTAACGCAAAAAAAAAAATAACAACAACAACCGTATGCCAACCCATGAGGTAATTCAGTGGACAAATTTCTGTAAAGACATTAGCTACCCAAACCAACTCATGAGAAAATGGAAAATGTGAACAGATCTATAACAAGTAAAAAGATAGAATTAGTAATTTAAACAAAAATTTTAATTAAAAAAAAATCCCAGACCCAAATGACTTCACTAGTGAATTCTACCAAATCTTTAAAGAACAATTCATACGAATCCTTAAAAAGAAGAAGAAGAAGGAGGAAGAGGAGGAAGGAACACTTTCTATGAGATCAGTATTAACCTGATGCAAACCTAGCAAAAAGGTAATAAAAAAGAAAACCTCCAAGCAATATTCTTATGAATATACATGCCAGAAACCTGAACAAAATACAGGCAAACTGAATTCAACAACATATAAAAAGAATTATACCCCCTAATGAAGTGGAACTTATCCCAGGAATGCAAAGTTACTTAACATTTGAAAATCAATTACTGTAATTCCATATTAACAGAATAAAGGGAAAGAAACATATGATTATTTCCACAGAAACAGAAAAAGCATTTGACAAAATCCAACATCTTTTTATAATTAAAACACTCAACAAACTTGGAATAAAAGGGGACTTTCTCAATCAAAGAAAAGGCATATATTACAAACCCACAGCTAACATGTTACTGATAAAAGTTTGTACACTTTCTCCCTAAGATCAGGAACAAAGCAAGGCTGTATGTTCTCACCACTTCTATTCAATATTGTGCTGAAAGTTCTAGTTCTAATCAGGGCAATTAGGCAAAAGCTAACTAACTAACTACATAAATAAATAACTAAAAAAATAAATAAAAATTAAAATTAAATGCATTCAGATGGGAAAAAAAGAAGGAAAACTCTATTTGCCAATTGCATGATCCTGAATAAAGAAAATTCTTAAGAATGCCCCAAATCTATTAGAAATATAAAAGAGTTCTGAAAGTTTCAAGAATGTAAGATCAATACACAGAGATCATTTGTATTTCTATACACTAGAAATGAGAAACTAGAATATTAAATTAAGAAAACAATTCCCAGGCCGAGCACAGTGGCTCATGCCTGTAATCACAGCACTTTGGGAGGCTGAGGCAGGCAGATCATGTGAGGTCAGGAGTTTGAAATCAGCCTGACCAAAATGGTGAAACTTAGTCTCTACTAAAAATACAAAAATTAACTGGCTGTGGTGGTGCATGCCTGTAATTCCAGCTACTCAGGAGGCTGAGGCATGAGAATCGCTTGAACCCGGGAGGCAGAGGTTGCAGAGAGCTGAAATCAAGTCACTACACTCCAGCCTGGGCAACAGAATGATATTTCATCTCAAAAAACAAAAAACAAAAAAACAAAAACAATTCCCTACATAATAACATCGAACTATTAAAATACTAAAGAATAAATTTAATCCCAAAAGCACAAAATTTGCTCCCTGAAAATTACAAAATATTGCTTACAGAAGTTAAAGAAGACCTAAATAAATGGAAAAATATTCCATATTCCTGGATCAGAAGAATTAACATTATTATTATGGTAATATTCCCCAAATTGATCTACATACAGATTCAATGTATTCTTATCATAATTCCACCTTTTCTTCTTGCAGAAATTGGCAAGGCATTCCTAAAATTCATGTGGAAATGAATAGTCAAAACAATCTTTTAAAAAGAACAAAGTTGGAAGACTCATACTTCCTGATTTGAAACCTTACTAGAGTTACAGCAATCAAAACAGTGTGATATTGTCATGAATACAAACTTACAGATCAATGAAACAGAACTAAGGGGCCAAAAATAGTCTCTTTTATCTATAGTCAAATGTCCTACATTGGTACCACAGCAATTTAGTATAGTAAATAATGATCTTTTCAACAAATGGTAGTGGAACAACTAGATATCCATATGCAAAAGAATGAAGTTGGACCTTTACCTTAGATCATGCACAAAAGTACCTCAAAATGAATCATTGACCTAACTATAAGCTAAAAGTATAAAACTCTTACAAATTTCATTGTAAGTAAACTTGGATTGTTGGTGAACTTGGGGTAGAAAAAACCTTATATACAATACCAAAGCACAAATGCCAGAAGAAAAAAATACATATATTGGGCTTTAACAAAATTAAAACTTTAGTGCTGTAAACATTCAATCAAAATATAATGAAACACATATTTGAATAAAATCTTGCAAATTATCTATCTGATAAAGTTTATTTATTTATTTTTTTAAACAGTGTCTTGCTTTACTACCCAGGCTGGAGTGCAGTGGCATGATCATGACTCGCTGCAGCCTCAAGCTCACAGGCTCAAACTATCCTTCTGCTTCAGCTTCCTGAGTAGCTGGGACCACAGGCATGTGCCACCAACTAACTTTTTGTAGATACAGGGTCTCCCCATGTTGCCCAGGCTGTTCTCAAATTCCTGAGCTCAAGCAATCTTCCTGCTTCAGCCTTCTAAAAATGCTGGGATTACAGGTGTGAGTGAACATGTGGGGCCTGATAATAGATTTTTATTAAAAATATTGAAGAAACTCTACAAAGAAATGATAAGAAGATAACCAAATTTTAAAACAGACAAAGATCTGACAAGATAATTCTTCAGTGAAGATACACAATTGTTCAAAAAGCAAACGAAAAGGTGCTCAATATCATTAGCCAATAGGGAAATTCAAATCAAAACCATGATGGGATACCGCTTCATGCCTACCAGGACTAGGGTAAATACTTTATTACAGCCCTTTTTATCAAAGGCAGATAGTAACAAGTGTCGACAAGAACAGAGAGAAATTGAAATCTTTATGCATAGTTGTTTGGGATAGAAAATGAAATCTCCTTTTTAGAAAATACTTTGGCAGCTCATCAAAACATTAAACATAGAGTTACCATAAGACCCAGCGATTCTACTTCTATGTATTTTCTCAGAGAAGTGTAAAATAGTCCACACAGGCCGGGCATGGTGGCTCACGCCTGTAATCCCAGAACTTTGGGAGGTCAAGGCAGTAGGATTACGATGTCAGGAGTTCTAGATCAGCTTGACCAACACGGTGAAAGCTCGACTCTACTAAAAATACAAAAATTAGCTGAACATGGTGATGCGCGCCTGTAATCTCAGCTACTCAGAAGGCTGAGGCAGGAGAATCACTTGAACCCAGGAGGCGGAGGGTGAGACAAGATCGTGCCATTGCACCAGCCTGGTGACAGAGTAAGACTCCGTCTTAAATAAATAAATAAATAAATAAATAAATAAATAAATAGTTCACACAAACACTTCTACATGAATGTTCGTAGCGGCATTGTTATAGACAAAAAGTGGAAACAATCCAATGTCCATTAACTGATGAATAGGTAAATAACTGGGCATATCCAAACAATGTAATATTATTTGACAATAAAAGGAATGAAGTAATAAAATCTAAATAAAATGTAATATAATGTAATATGACAAAATGGATGAACCTTGAAAATATTACACTAAGTGAAAGAATACAGTTACAAAAGACTACATATTG
The DNA here is from genome assembly GCF_001698545.2 of Rhinopithecus bieti. NCBI lineage: Eukaryota > Metazoa > Chordata > Mammalia > Primates > Cercopithecidae > Rhinopithecus > Rhinopithecus bieti. Next base: position 1,652,083 of record NW_016806339.1, read on the forward strand.
TATGATTCCATTTATGGGAAACATTCAGAATAACCAAATAGACAGAGGCAGATACAGATTAGTTGTTGCCTAGGACTGGGGGTATTAGGAGTGGGGACAGGTTACTAACATATTACAGGATTTCTTCTGGGGTGAAGACTTATTTTAAAATTGAGTATAGTGATGGTTGCATACCCCTGTGTATTTACTAAAACCTATTGAAGTATATACTTAAAAAAGAGGAGACACTAAAAACACTCTATTGCCTGGCATATCCACGTGTATAAAAAGTTTCAGAGTTGGAGACTGGGGAATTATCTTTGCAGAGAACTAGACTGTGAGTACCAGCCTGCTCAGTTACAAGACAGTAACTTTCAGGAGACCATTCTGAGGTCTTATTAATATTTATCTCCTGAATTTTGGGAGATGCAGTGGGCTGGTACATGCAACAAGTCTGATTAGTTTAAAGGATGAATGACTAGTTGGCTATCCACTCCAATGGTGGAAACAGGAATCTAAATTTTTAGTGTTTGTTCAGGGCAAAGGATGTAGGAGTGTTTCCCACGGATCAGAGGTTAATCATGAAGATCCAATATAGAATAATCACTGATCTGTCCTAGTGAACTACCCAGGGGGGGCAAACAGAACTCAGCTGAGAAAAAAGAACCATATTCAAATTATTAGGACTGAAAGTGAAAGTAGTCACATCTCAACTACTCATCCAACGGAATAGACATGTATTGGACCTTGGCAAAGGACATGCAGGGACATCCTCAGCTATGGGAAATCACTGGAGAACCTACAGAAATACTCATCAAATTGTTAGTTTAAAACCAGCTGTTGTATTCAAGTTGATGGAGGATGAAATAAATATTAATACTACTCAGAGATAAAGGGAAGAAGGCAACCAAACTTCCTTTATTCCATGATGTCTTCCTGCCAGCCATTGGCAGAGCTGCAGGGAAAAGCCTCAACTTTAAATCAACTTCAGAGTTTTGATATTACATGAGGCCAGACATTTTCATTATTGAACTGATATTGTGTTTGATGACTTAAAATTATTGTAGGACTTTATTAAAATGATCACATAGGAGTAAGTAACACCACTAACCCCGCCAAGTGTATTTAAAAGACAATGGGAAACAATTTAGATTGTTTATAATTATATCCCACTGCAGATTCTAAAATGAGAATAATAATGGCATCCAACCCACAGAACTGCTGTGAGAAATCTCTTCCCTGCCTAGCAAATAATAAACATTTTTAATTAATGATATTACTATCACTTTGCTTTTACCATTTGTTGACATATATTCTAGGTCAGTGAATGTTCTCTAGATAGGAACGCTCCCTGCATTGTCCAATAAGTAGTTACTAGCCACATGTGTCCACTGAGGACCCAAAAAGTGGCTAGTGCAACTGAGGCATTGAATTTTTCATTTCATTTCATTTCAATTAATTTAAATATAAATATGAATAGCTACACATGGCTAGTGCTTACCACAATGAATTGTTCAGATACAGACTTTGTATAACAAGGAAAAACAATATGGAATGGAAAAGTTGATGGTAAATTGAAGTTCAAGTTCAGCCAACAAGGAATACTATTACAAACCAAATTATTGCTTCATTAGTGTAACTGGTGATGCCAGAAGAACCTAAGAATGAATGAGAAACAAAGGTTGAGGTAGGGAAGTAGAATTGTAATTTGCATGCAGATTTCAATGTGAATAACAATATATTCACAAAGAAATTCGCCCATACTGAAATATATTCAAACTAACTTTTTGACATCCAGTATGGTTCATTAGCATTGATAATAAATTGCCTATGGGATTTAAACTAGCTGTGTCCTAATGATGCAGATTGTTAAACACAGACAGTATCTTAGTAAGAGAAGTTGCATCATCTTATTCTCTATGAATCTTATAAAAAAAAAAAGAGATGTGTGTCCATCTGATTGGAATCTGTTAGTACAAACCTCTGAAACATTCAGAGCAGTTCCACTCTAATAGTAGGGGGGTTTAACAACATGATGAAGAAAAGGTCATCTTGCCTTTGGTAAACCTCCTGATCTACTCTTTTCTACAGCCCAAAAGACGGTTTACTTTAGAGGAGGGTAAAAATAAAGCCATAAGGAGTAAGAAGGCAGAGTAGGCAATTTAGGCCTCTAAATTGAAGTCTGCAGACTGGAAGGAAAAACCAGAGTGCATTTAGCATTGTGCTCAAGCTACGTCAGATGGGAGAAAATTTTTACTTAAAGTTAGGCAAATCTGGCCTTTTCCTAACTCAACATAGTGCCAGTCGTGTAAAGTAATATTTACTATTGCTCTCACATTAAAGATTTGTATCCAACTGTATCATCTTCCATATAATGGATCTTAGAGCTTTGAATTTGCTTTTTATGAGAAATGTTTGACATAGATTTTGCTCTTTTCCTTCTGTCTAAGCCTGCCCCCCTGCCCCACCTCCAGTCTCTGGTACACAGCTGACAGTGCAACCTCTACTTGGAAATAGGGCAGCTGTAGAGAACTTATACTATTCTAGATACATTCTAAAATGGAGACTGTCTATCACATCTAGCCTGAACTTAGCTGGATACTGTGGCAGCAGATTTTAGAATCAGCAGTTTTCTAAAAACAACGTGAGATTAGAACTGCATAAAAAGGTAAATGACTGTTAACAAATATATATTTGTGCAGCTTATGTAGCATTTTTAAAGTGTTTACTATAATTGTGGCACTTTATATGAATTGTTTCTTATATATAGCTTTATGAGATAAATGTTTTAACCCCAATATACAAATAAAGAAACCAGTATTTTGGAAAAAACTAACTGATAGCTTGCTCAACGGAACATAATTCATTATTTGGTAGAGGTCCTGAGCCATTTGTTAAGCACAATGCAATGTGGACTTTCTGATACAGAATAGAATTCTCCCTATCAATCAAGATGAAAGGTAGTGCCTTCATCTTTCTGGGGTTATGGAGACCTACTGACATATGAAAACAGTGTGCCGTGCAGTTCCCTATAAATATAACTTGTATCTAAGCTAAATGCTCTTCACATTCCTTCTTTTTAAAAATTATTTTTACAGTGAATATAAAGGCAACAGGAGGAGAAGGGATAAGTTTCCTAATGTTGCAACTTTATGAGGCCCTAATTGGAACCTGACCAAGGGAGCAAGAATCAGCATCCAGGGACATTTGAATTCATTTTCTGATTTCCGTGCAACTGGGCAACTGGACCCCAGAAGGGGACATTCCAAATTGAGCTACCTGAGACATGATTCTTGCCCTGCTTGTGTCTGGGCAAAGCTGAGAGCAGAGAACCTACAGGGAACAAAAAGAAAAACACACTGAACTCAAGTCAGAGAAACTAGATTTTAGTCTGTGCTTTGTATTTTATCAGTGGTATTGCCTCTGGCCAAGTCATTTTTCACCTCTTTGAGTTGCAAGCTTTTGTTTTTTTTTTTTTTAAATCCGTAAAACAAGGATGTAAGAACTGGGATGATTATTTAAGTCTTTTAAAACTCTAACTTTCTATGAGTCTAAAATCTTAAGATAAAATGCACCCTCAACATACCCTTAGAAGTAAAATTTTCACTAAACCAGCATCCTTCTTCAATATACCACTACTTCAAAAGCTAGTTCAACAGCACTTCTTTCATGAGGATGTGTTTGTGTGTCAGTCAGGGCCCTTTGTTGTAAACGGCAAAACCTATGCTGGCTAGATCAAGCAGACAAGTATATTAGATTCAAGAAGACAAGTACATCAGGTTAGAATTTCCTGAAGGACTAGAGCCAGACCAGGAAGTTACACCACCATGCCTCATGGCAAACCGCAGAAGAGAGGCTTGGCAGAAGTGGGTAGGAATGCGGAGGAGCTTGGGGGGATGCGGGGAGGACTTCTTTAGGAAAAATATCTCCAGCTGTTGCTGCTAGGCACTTAAAATATGAGGTCAGGTGGGACACTGGCACTTCCACCCTGCCACTGCCTTCACCAGTATGTGGCACCTTCCGCATGTTGCTTACTTCCAAATCCATGTCTCCATGAGTGCTTCTAATTGTCAGAAGCTAGGTCCCCTGTCTGCATCCAGCTGCAGAGACAGAAAATGTGAGCTCTTTGAATTCTACCCTGAAACGTCACGGATTCTTACTATGAAGATAAAATGTGCTAAAAGTGAGCAGGCTATAAGAGATGCTGTTCAGCCACAGTTGAGGACTGACCTTTATGGCTGCAAATAAAATGTTGCCCCTGAGTTTATCTTCCAGACTAAAGTTTATTTTTATAAAGTGTCATTGATATAGTAGTTAAAAAGAAATTACTTAGACAGACAGTGAAGGTACAGAAGTCCTCGATGAGGTTTTCTTTTAATGAAAAGCAACGCCAAATCATTTTCCCTGCTAACAAAAAGCAGCTTATAAAATCGAACTATAAACATAGATGCCAGCAATTGTGCCAGTCACGTTCAAAATGGCGGCTTCATCCTCCCTTCTCTTTGTCAGCTACTGTGTACAGTACGGAGCAGACAAGATGGCCCTGGCCAAGGGGAATGCCCATTTGCATAATGAGATCAGAGTGGGGTGGCCAGCCTTCCCTACACCTATGTAAACATCACATCACACCTGATTGAACCATTCGGTGGGCTCTATGTAAATCACACATCACCTCCTCAAACCTGCTCATAAAAACTGGCAAATTCCACTGCTGGCCAGGCTTTTCTTCTTGGAAGCCCCTCTCTCTAACAAGAGAGAAAGTGAGCTATTCTTCTTTTCTTTTGTGCCTGTAAAACCTCCGCTTCTAAACTCCTTGTGTGTGTGTGTGTCCATGTCCTAGATTTTCCTGATGCGAGAAACAAACTCTGGGTATTTATCCCAGACAACGAAGACACTTCATCATTATTAAGTATACAGTAGTAAATGGAAATCTTTCAAAGACACATTATATAAACCTTTACCTTTTAAAAGAAGATGTGATAAATAGTGTAAACATGTGTTTGATGACATCTTTTTTTTTTTTTTTTTTTTTTTTTGAGATGGATTCCCTGGTTTCCTGTTGGCAGGGGCTGGAAGTGGCAGTCGGCACCAACTGGCTCACTACAACCCCTCTGGCCTCCCGGGTTCAAGCCCCGATCCTCCTGTTTCAGCTCCCAAGGTACTGGGAATTACAAGGGCATTCTTGGCAATAAGCCCTGGGGCTAATTTGTATTTTTTAAGTAGAGACAGGGTTCACTATGTTGGCAGCCCTTCAAACTCCTGCCTCAGGTGATCCGCCTACCTCGGCCTCCCAAACTGCTGAGATTACAGGCCTGAGCCACTGTGCCCAGCCAGTGATGTAGATTTTTAATCAAACATACCATAACATGAACATATTACATGGCATGAGGAAACCGATTGCTTGTTGTCTGAATCCTTGAAGTGACCAGTCATAAAATGACTTTCCACTAATGAAACTGATTTCATTTAATAGACATTCTTCCATTTCCAATTATCACATGAGTTACAATATATCCTGTAATCAGTCTTACCTAGGTTTAAATCCTAGCAGAGGAAACTTGGGGGATTTGGTAATCTTTTTTTCTTCTTTCTGTTTTGAGACAGGGCTGGAGTACATTGGTGCAATTATGGCTCACTGCATCATCAACCTCCAGGGCTCACAGGATCCTCCTACCTCAGTCTCCAGAGTAGCTGGGTGTATTAGTTCGTTCTCACACTGCTACAAAGAACTACCCGAGACTGGGTAATTTATGAACAAAAGAGGTTTAATTGATTCACTGTTCCAGAGGCTGTACAGGAAGCATGGCTGGGAGGCCTTAGGAAACTTACAATCATGGTGTAAGGGTGAAGGGGAAGCATGCACCTTCACATGGTGGATGGAGAGAGAGAGAAAGTGAAGGGGAAGTACTATACACTTTTAAATAACCAGATCTTGTGAAAATGTTATCATGAGACAGCACTGGGGGATGGTGCTAAGCCATTAAAAACCCCCTCATGATCCAGTCACCTCCCACCAGGCCACACCTCCAACACTCAGGATGACGATTCAACAAGTAATTTGGGTGGGGACACAGAGCCAAACCATATCACTGAGACTACAGGCAAGCCCTACCATGCTGGACAATTTCTTTTGTATTTTTTTTGGTAGAGATGGGATTTCACTTTGTTGCCCAGGCGGATCTCAAACTCTTAGGCTCAAGTGATCCACACGCCTCCAAAAGTGCTGGAATTACAGATGTAAGCCACAGCACGCAGCCTGATTTGATAATATTTCTGATGATTATATGAGATGATGAATGTACACAGTTTCTGATGCATTGTAAGTACTTATAAGTGTTCTCTGAATGAGAGTTGGTGTTGTTATGTCTGCTTTCTTTTCCCTGATTTTCTCTTGTTGTAAATCGACTTAATGTTACTTTTTCTGATTATACCTGCCCCTCATTTGGTTACATAGAGCTCCTTTATTCTGCTGCTTCTACCCCACTTTGAGATTTATTTGTTAAGAACATTAGGTTAATAGTCTTTTAGCTTATTGAATACTCAGTTTCAGGTTCTGCATCAGTCCTGTGTGCCTGTTGCCATAAAGGACCCACCCCACCCCACCACAACCCTGCCCAATCAGCTTTTACTTTTCGTGACTTTGTGATTTCAAACCTTTAATTTCTCATCTCTTCTGTTTGGTGTTTCCAGAAATACTAGCCTGTCTTGCAATACTTTGGAGGTAGATTCTAACGCTTAATTAAATATCTTGTTGGACAAAGATTAGAAGGAGAAGAACAACAACAAGAAATTTTTTCTCTCATCATTAGCATGTACAAAGAGATTTGAAGACAGAATAATATTTGATTCTTAGACAATTCATTGATTGTTGATGGGTCTGTAGGCAAGATGGTTAACGTCTGTGAAAGATTTTCCTGATCCGTGAAATGGGGGTTTATTTCCTGCCTTGCAGGATTGCCATGAGAATTACAGGTGCCCCACTTTCCTATGGTAGTGCGTAGCCTGTAGTAGGTGCTTCATAAATGCAGGCTGTCCTAGTCACTGCAGTTGAGAGCAAGACAGTGGATAGCAGTAGACTCCTGAGGAGCAGATGCTGGGTAGAGAGAGGTGAGAAAAAAAATGCCCCAGAGAAAATATTGTCTACTTCTGCTCAAGGTCAACCCTGTCAGCCTGCCAGGAGGCAAAGACCTTTAATTTCATGGTGTCATTTTCTCTCCCTAAAACTACAGCCTGACATATATTTGCTTTTTAAATTGAAGTGAACTAAAATTAATCTCATTATGGGAATCTGATGGTCCTTAAGATACTTGGAGACTCCTGAGTGTCACAAAACTAGGATCAAAAACCTTGGCAAAATGCCAGTGGGAAAAAGAAAGGCAGTTAAGTGGATGCCTGTGGGGCTGGGGTGAGGGGCAGAGGATGCTTATGTATAATTTGACTCCTTTTGACATTTTGTCTAAGTATTGTGCCTCAAACAGACATTTGAAGCCTGATTATTTTCTGAGAAATTAAAGACCTGCCTTGCTGTTTCTTAGCTGATGGTTTATATTTTTGAAAGTCATTTAAATATTCTGTAGAGGGTTGTTAATAAGCATTAATTTGGGCAATTATGGATTTTGTAGCTGTTACTGGAGCTTGACGTGTACCTGAGCTACATTAGAGGACAAGAGAAATAATACAGTCCAACCTTGGGTTGCTGTGTTCTCTACACGGAAAAGTTTGCACTTTTCCATAAAAGGAGGAGTTGAGGAGTAGCCCCTGAGGAGGGCTGGTGAATCATGGTCATCCTTATTTTTTTCTGTGTTTCTCCACTCCTAATGTGATGGTTCACCTTGGTCTGACTTTCTGCCTTCCTTCCTGGTTTCAAACTGATAGTCTGTCCTCCACTTTGAAATCTTCAATCTCTCTGTACCTTAAAGCTGTGAATGTAGGACATTTTCTTTCTCACATCTTGAGGGTTCTGGAGCTTCCTGGACAGAAAGCCCTTAAGACTGACACTAGTCAGATACTTTAACATATTTATAAAATAATTTTGCCTTTAAATCTCCTTTGGCTTTGCTCTTTACGCCTCTGTCTTAAGTTTTGTCATTTCCATTTTCTTGATTTTGAGAGCCGTTATACTATCTTAACCCCATATATAGCTCTCTCCAAAGACAGAAACTAAGTCCTTCTTTTTTATGGTAAACCTAAAAGTTCCCTGTGGGTCTTTTCTGTCTTGCCCCTGATGTATAGTGCTACAAAATTTCCCCAGATGTCATTTACTCATAAGAAATAAGCACAATTCACTATATTTTCCATCCTTTCTTTTATCTGAAGGCAGAGTAGCATAATCATAAAGAGCACATGTCTCCTGGGTTCAGAATACCTAGGCTTGCCCACTTTGTGGCCTTCGACAAACCACTTTGAGCTTTAATTTCCTCATCTGTAAAATTAGTATGTTAACAATTCCTACCCTAGAAATTGAGATAATGAAATGGGGGTAAACAACACGAAGCAGTTTCAGTCAAGGGGAAACTTAATTTGGCCAGAGTAGATAGAGAATGAGGTGGAAGAATCAGAAGATAATCTGTGCTAACTCTTTCTAGTTTGGGAATTTGCCTCCCTAACAGTGATTACTTAGAGAGTGCTTGAGATACACCAGGTATATGAGGAAGAGTGCTTTGGAGTTAAAGAGTTTCACCTCTGTCTGTCTGACATCAGAAATGCTCAATCTCTTTGCTAATTACCTATGCACAGGAGAAATACCTAGATAGAGACTTAGAAACAGATATATAAATACATATCTACTGTACTGTCAGTTGCCCTGAGAGACTCTCTCTCCTCTGCCACTATCTCCTAGAACTCTATAATTTTAATGGTGCTGGCCAACTGCCAGAGGGCTTTCTTTGATCTGAAACTATTCTGCTTGTCAAGGGCAAGTTGGAAGTGCTGAGAAATCAATAAGCTAGCCATCATCCCCAGGAGTCCCCAGTCCATGGCTGGCTAGGTTGGTATATAAATACTCTAGCTTTCTTACTGCTTGAGTGGGATAACACTGCAACAGATGACTTCTGGGCACTCCTAGGCTCAACACAATGTGGAAGCTGCCAAGGCTTGGGGCTTACACCGTGTGAAGTCACAGACCAAGTTTTATGTTGGCCCCTTTCAGCCATGGCTGGAACAGCTGGGATCCAAGGCACTAATTCCCTAGACTGCACACAGCAGAGGGAGCCTGGGCCGAGCCCATGAAACCATTTATTTCCTCCTAAACCTCCAGGCCTGTGATGGGAGGGGTTACCATGAAGACCTCTGATATGCTATAGAGACACTTTTCTCATTGTCTTGGGGATTAACATTTGACTCCTCCTTACTTATGCAAATTTCTGCAACTGGCTTGCATTTCTTTTCAGAAAATGGGATTTTCTTTTCTATAGCATTGTCAGGCTGCAAATTTTCTGAACTTTTATGTTCTGCTTCCTTTACAATACTGAATGCCTTTAAAAGCACCCAAGTCACATCTTGAATGCTTTGCTGCTTAGAAATTTCTTCCATCAGATACCCTAAATCATCTCTCTCAAGTTCAAAGTTCCACAAATTCCTAGGGCAGGGGCAAAATGCCGCCAGTCTCTTTGTTAAAACACAACAAGAGTCACCTTTGCTCCAGTTCCCAAAAAGTTCCTCATTTCCTTCTGAGACCACCTCAGCCTAGATTTCATTGCCCATATCATTATCAGCATTTTGGTCAAAGTCATTCAATAAGTCTCTAGGGAGTTCTAAACTTTTCTGCATTCTGCTGTCTTCTTCTGAGCCCTCCAAACTGTTCCAGCCTCTGCCTGTTACCCAGTTCTAAAATAGCTTTCACATTTTTGGGTATCTTTTCAGTAACACCCCACTCTATTGGTACTAATTTACTGTATTAGTCCATTTTCATTCTGCTGATAAAGACATACCTGAGACGGGGCAATTTACCAAAGAAAGAGGTTTGATAGACTTACAGTTTCACATGGCTGGGAAGGCCTCATAATCATGGCAAAATGCAAGGAGCACCAAGTCATGGGTTACGTGAATGGCAGCAGGCAATGGGAGAGAGCTTGTGCAGGGAAACTCCCCCTTATAGAATCATCAGATTTGGTGAGACATATTCACTATCATGAGAACAGCATGGGCAAGACCTGCCTCCATGATTTGATTACTTCTCACCAAGTCCCTCCCACAACATGTTGGAATTCAAGATAAGATTTGGGTGGAGACACAGTCAAACCATATCACTATGTACTAACCCATCCTCCTACTGGTCATTTCTGGGACAATGTTTCAGATAAACTACTTTCATTCAAATCCTTTGTTTCAGGGTCTGTTTCTGGGGGATGCTGAACTAAGGTTGAATCTATGAGACTATGACTTCTTATGAAAAGCTCATATTGTCAGGTACTGGCGTCTTGAAAATATTTGTACATTTCTTTCTTCTTTCATTCATTGATTCATTCTTTTTTTAAAGTAAATGTTCAGTGTATTTCTTCAAGGTCCACACAGTGTCTCAAACAACAGCCCTCCATGTTTAGTGAGAGAAGAAGAACCCTGAGAACTCCAACTGCCTATCAGTGTAAAACTTTCTTGTGACCTCACTAGCTCTGACCACCCACTGGCTCAGAATCAGGAAGTGCAATAATTTTTATGAAAAAGTATTCCTTATAAAGACCTTTCTTCTCTCAGCATTTACTGCTTCCTTCTCCACACCCTACTGTTAGTGGCCTCATGAAGTGGTTCTTAACTAGAAATAGTTTTATTCCCCAGAGGACATTTTGCAATGTCTGGAGATATATTTCAATATCACAGCAGGGAGGGGATGCTACTGACATATGGTGAGTAGTGGCCAGGAATGCTGCAGTTTTAGTCTATTCACCACCGTATGTGAAGCAGGTTTGCTAATTACCAGTGCCAAAAGAAGACTTCCACTTAGCGGAGAAAAGCAAAGTTCATCACGGTGCCAACCACCAGAAACAGAAGTGCATATACTTATGGCCACTGCATTCTGGGCTACTGTTTTTGTTCAACATACACTGGTTACATATTTGTCTGAGTCTGGTGAGATATAACACACTCAGACATAAGTTATGCAAAGCAGGTTTATTACTTACAGATAGGCAGCAAGAGACAGAAGTCTTGAATCCTTTGGAAGCCTGTCTCCCAAGGTGCAAGAAAGCTGCCCAGGAAGGATGAACTCTTATCTGTGCTTGCTCCACTTTGTACCACAACTAAGGGACTCTGAATGGCAGCCTGCCCTAGGTTATATATTTCAGGGACCATGTTAACTCACTCAGTGAAGCTTTGAAGAAGTACATCCTACTTCTAGGAGAGAGAAGATCAAAGCCAGGGTGGCCCCAGGGAGTTACTCCCTAATTCTAGATGTTGCATTTCCTAAGAAGGACAGTAACAAGTCCTGTTCTGTTCTAGGCGTCCCTCCCTATCTCAGGATGTTGCAATCTCAGCACATTCCACAGTTATTCTTGAGAAGTACAAGTAAGAAAATGGGGGAGGAGTTAGGTTATTCCAAAGGCAACTGAAGAAGTACCCTGTACCATAGACTTGGTGTCTTGTAAACAACACAACTTTATTTCTCACAATACCATAGATTGGGATGTTCAAGATCTAAAGGCCTACAGAATCAGAGTCGATGAGGGCCTCTTTCTCATAGATGGCCTTCACCTCACTGTAACCTCACTAGAAGGAAGGGTGAGGAACCATTCTGCAATGTCTGGAGATATTTTTCACTGTCACAACAGAGAGGGGATACTACTGACATCTGGTGAGTAGTGGCCAGTGATGCAGCAGTTTTAGTCTATTCAGGCTGCTATAACAAACCACAGCCTTCTCAAACAACAGCCCTTCTGTTTAGTGAGAGAAGCAGAACTCTGAGAACTCCAACTGCCTGTCAGTGTAAAACTTTCTTGTGACCTCACTAGCTCTGACCACCCACTGGCTCAGAATCAGGAAGTGCAAACATTTTTATGAAGAAGTATTCCTTACAAAGACCTTTCTTCTCTCAGCATTTACTGCTTCCTTCTCCACACCCTACTGTTAGTGGCCTCATGAATTAATCCTATTCATGAGATTTCTACTCTTAGGACCTAATCACCTCCCAAACCTCCTGCCTGATACCATCATATTGGTAGTTAGCATTTGAATACATGACTGAACACATGATTTTGGAGGGTGGGAGACATAAACATTCAGTTCATTGCAGCTACTAAATACTCTCCAATGCACAAGGCAGCCCTTCATAAAGATGAATTCTTTGGCCCCCCCAATATCAGTAGTGCTGAGGTCAAGAAGCCTTGAGTAGGGAAAGATGATATATCAACCTAAACTGACCTCTTGAAGAAAGGTGGTAAGTTATTTATTTTTGATACAAGTTTTAGTCCATCACATAAGAATAATACTTTTTGATAAAGCAGTTTGGTCTGCTGCAGCTCTCCCATAGCACTTTCTGCAAAGTTGGCAGTCTTTATTGCCTGTCCAATATGGTAGCCCCAAGACCCATGTGGCTAGTAAGCATTTAAAATGCAATTAGTGGGACTGAAGAGCCAAATTCTAAAGTTTATTGATTTTACTAGTTTAAATTTAAATAGCTATATGTTGCTAATGACTACCATATTTCACAGTGCACCTCTAGTGGTTAGATTTCAGAGGCTGGAATCAGAGCAATCCTTACTATGCTTTTTACTTGTCCACTATACTACCTTGTGCTTTAAAACTTTTTTTTAACAGAGCTTGCTTTGTCACCCAGGCTGAAGTGCAGTGGTGTGAACACAGCTTACTGCAACTTTGACCTCCTGGACTCCAACGATCCTCCTGCCTCAACCCCTCAAGTAGCTGGAACTACAGGCACATGCCACCCTGCCTGACTAATTTTTGTATTATTTTGTAGAGACAAGGATTTGTCATGTTGCTCAGGCTGAACTTGAACTCCTGGGCTGAAGTGATCCTCCCAAAGTACTGGGATTACAGGCGTGAACCACTGCACCTGGTCATGCATGTTTTTAAAACTCCCTAAGCTTCTGTTTCATCATCTATAAAATGATAAATGTTTTATGTTCATCACAGCACTACTGTAAGGATCAAAGACAAACTATATAGTATAGCACTTGCATATATCTATGTTCAATGAATTATTATTAGTAGTATGTGAACTGTTATTCATTTAGTGAGACTTTTCTTTACAAACCTCAGCCAGCCTTAAAAACAGGAAGTAGAAACCAGATAAAATAGCCCACTCCTTTCCTGGAGTACTGAACTCTCAACCCTTATTTATATTAATGTATCTGAGTTTAATTATGGATCTATCTATCTATCTATCTATCTATCGAATCAATTTGCCATCCATCTATCATTTTTAACTCTGTACTGTCTATTTCTAACCTATCCACATATAGTTCTTCTTTATTTGAACTTTATGGTTGAATCACATGGCCAGGGTTGTTTACATTCCACCTAACTGTGATTCTACACCCTTACGCAACTGGCATGCGTTTTGAATCCTTGGCATAAATCCTTCCCTTTTCCTCCTCCTGGCATCTGCTGCCCATGGAACAAAGCCATTGTAAATTTTTTTTAATGCAAACTGACCACAACATTTATGGATAGGACTCTAGAAAGGCTGTTGGAGAGTTTCATTTAGAGAGAGAATTAAAATGAAACTTTTTTGAGAGCTTCTCAAAAATACTGAATGCTACTTGAGTAAAAAAGGGTCACCATTTTAGTTAATTTGAAATATACCTACTTCATATGAGTTTTATGTAGCTCATATAGTGCTCCCATTATTCAGAAAGCAAAGGGAACAAACGATCATTCAGAAGGCATCATAAAAAAGTATTTAAAAATGTGTAATGGTTTAGCTTTATGTGCACATTTATTAGCTTGTCTGTGAGTTAGTATACGAGGGAGAAAAAATATGAGACGAAGAGTCTTTTTGCTTTTTTGTTTATTTTGTGGGAAAGCATGAACCACAGTCTTGAGTAACAGTATGTCAATTGATTTAATTCAACAAACATCAATAACATCAGGCCTTCTGTAGAGTAAGGAATCTTGCAAGAATGACGCCCTTAATACCTGAGTTATAATAAAATAGCATGTCTCCGTGATATACGCTCATGTACACAGATATGCACAAACTCATACACACAAACAGACATACCAAAGTGTACACATGGGTGTATTTGAGTACATAGTACAATAGAAGAAGGAATATAAGATTGAAAGAGACACAGGCATTTTTAAAAGTCAGCATTGGACAAATTTCCAGCAAATTTTCACCATCTTGCAAATTTCCATAAGGGTTAATATTTTAGTTTTAAGATTTAAGATAAGTTATATGTTGCTTTTTAAAGAGAGAACATTTAGAATTATGGCCTTCTTAGTAAAAGACAACTCAGGGGATGCCCGGCCATGCTGGGACATTGTGGGTGTCACCATGCTTAATAGCTGCTATAGGAAAAGGAAAATGTTTAGCATGTAATGCACACAATCAAAGTTATTGAGTAAAAGGCAGCATTTGCTATTCTTTAGAAAAATTTGCAACATCAAAAATACTTACTGTGCATAATTAAAACCAAGGAAATATGTTATTGGTTCCATTCAATTTGTTCCAGGAACAAACAAACAAAAAAGGTTAGAATTAACTGCATATGTAAACACTTTATTTCATAATGAATGCTGCAATTTTAAAAGACAGCCCTTTAGCCAATTTTTACTTTTGAATCATTGCCATTGTTAATCAATTATCCAAACTGTAATCAAAACAAGACATTTTTACTGAACTTTTATAATTATGTGGGCATGCTACTGGATATATTCTTTAAGTTTGAAGCTTTTATACTCAAAAAATTTTAAAATATTTTAAATTAAAAAATTTAATTGTGGCAAAATGCCTATAACATAAATGTTACCATCTTAACAATTTTTAAATAGATATTTTTTTAGCGCAGTTTTGGGTTCACAATACTATTGAGCGAAAGGTAGAGATTTCCTGATACTGCCTATGCCTAAGAAGAGTAGGGAGCACAGCCTTCACAACCATCAATATCCCTCACCACGGTGATACTTTTATCACAATTGATGAATCTATATTGACGCATCATTATTATCCAAGGTCCACAGCTGACATTAGGGCTCACTCTAATAGTCTCTTTTTAGAAGGGCGCTGATTCTATCATGAGGGCTCCATACTCATAACCTAATTACCTCCCAAGGACCCCACGTCCAAATACTATCCTGTAGGGGGTTGTAGTTTCAACATATGCATTTTGAAGGGACACAAACATGCAGTTCACATCACACTTAAAGAGACTGATTGTGGCTGCTGTCGGTCACTAGAGCTGTTCACCAAATACTCAAAACTCTCACCTCTGGCACATGATAAGCTTGATTTTCCTTTCCCCTTGCAGGTAGATATGGTCACATGGGTTTTTTGGCAATGAACAGTGAGCAGATCTGACATATGTCACTACAGGGAGATGCTTCATGAGCCATTGTGTATTTCATGGTCTCTCCTTTTCTCTTCCATGGCAGCTGACATTAGAGATAATGACAGCTTTGTCAGTAAAAAGAGCAATGAACAGAGACTTAAGCTGCCCCATGACACACATGTAGTGTGAAGATGAAACAAACCTGTGCTGTTTTAAATAACTGATATTTGGGAGTGGTTTGCTAATTCCAGCCAAACCTAATCTATCTCAAGAAAAACAACTAGTAGGGAAGGGCACAGGCTTTGCTCAAAAGGACTTCAAAGTATAGGTGGGAACTATAGAAATAATCAAACAAATTACAATTGGATATGAAAAACGCTCTGATAAAAAAATACAAGAAGAATTGTGTGGGTGCACAAAAGAGAGGCACTTAACCCAGACGAGGAAAATTTCCTGAAGGGAGGTGACACATTAGATTATGCTTGAAAGGCAAATAGGTGACAGTCGGCTAAAGAAAATGAATCAGAGGGGCAACATGCGCCCAAAGGTGAGAATTACAAATTTATCATTATGCTGCAATGTAATAGGTAATTCATGAGGTTCAATTAAGCAGAAGTGATGTTTGGGGAGGATAAGTTGATGGCACCTTGGCTTGGAAAGGGATTCATCCCATGCTTCGAAGGTTGTATATCACTTTCTTCAATGCCTTCCGTAGGCAATGAAAAGATGATAGGGGAGTGAAATAATCAGTTATAATATAGTTTTAACTTTGGACAAAAAGAAAATGTTACACCCACTCTGACTGGAGTTATGCATAATGTAAGCACGGAGCATTGCAAAGTGATACGTAAGAATAGTTACGTGAGTACAGTGTAAAAGATTGGTAAATAGTATGGCCTACTTAAAATGTTACTATATAGTTGGTTCAATTAAAGGAAAATTTAATATAATGGTCTGGCTAGCTAAGCAAAATAAAGTAATTTTTTCCCTGAGCCTTAAAAACCTATGGGAAATGAAAATATATGTTTACAAAATGCAGTTAAAGAATTGATCGGAAAGGACTTATTAAGATAAGCAGCACAAATGGAGTTGAAATAAGTTGTGTTTCACTCTCTTTCTAGGGTAATTAACTTATATCAAAGATGGAATAAATATTTTAAAAGGTTGTATTTACAGATTGGAAACACAGAGTAGAAAATAAAAAAGAATGAAAAAGAAAGCTTTGTAGAGGGAATCCTAAAGATGCACTTCTAAGTTTCCTCTCCTCTGGTTAATCAGACATGAATCTGGCTACTGCCATGAAGGTACTTTGTAGATGGAATTAAGATTACTGATCAGCTGACCTTAAAATAGGGAGATTATTGTAGAATATGCAATCCTCAAGCCCTTAAAAGCAGAAGAGGCAGATAGGAGAGAGAGATGGAGGAGTGTTGTGACAAACCCCTATTAACCTCAGTAGGGAAGGCAGCAGGTTCAAGAGGCCAAAGAAGAGACCAGAGCCAGCATGCAAGACATTGGGTTTTATTAAGGAGTTATATGTCGGGGAGAGAGTCCAGTGGTGGTGGGCTGGGCAAAAAAACTGGGCATGCATGCAAACAGTTTATATGTCGATTTCACTTAACCTTAATGACCTCTACATGGCAACCCTCCTCTAAGCCAAAACTCAGGGCCTCAGTCTCCTGTATGGCCTGTGTTGCACGGGACAAGCCAGGGCCTCAAATATTCTTCATAGACAAGGAACACGTCTCCAGGTTGGCCACTCTTGGATTTCTTAGCTTGGAACACACATTCGAGTGTGTCTGCCATACAGGGTCCTTCTAAGGGTAGCTTAAATTGTTGTTACAAGGTGCATTTACCCTACGAGAGGAAGAAGTAAGCATAAAAGCAAGCCAAAAGGGCAATCAGGGAGATCAGAAACATGAGAAGGACTCAACTATTTATTTTTGGCTTTGTAGATGGAAGAGCTATGAATCAAGGCACATTGGAAGCTTCTAGAAGCTAAGAACAACCACTGGCAGAGAGCCTGTAAGAAAAAGGAGGCCTCAGTCCTACCATTGCATGGAACTGAATTTTTCTAACAACCTGAAGGGCTGTAGTAGATAAGGCTGTGTAAGACTGTAGCCCTGTCAACATTTTAATGTCAGTCTTCTAAGACAGGAAGACAATCCTGCTTGAATCCACCAGGTTTCTGTGCTACACAGCTGCGAGATAATACATCTATGTTGTTTCAAGCCACTAAATTGTGGTGATTTGTTACAGTAGCAATACAAAGCTAACCACTTGTAAAAGAAAACATGAAATAAGAGAGTAAGAATAAAGTGAAACACATGTTTCAGTCTTTCATCAATGAGTAGTAATATATTGTAGTGATGAAAGCTGTGGAATCTGGAGCCAGACTACCTCAGATCAAATTCCAGCTCCCTCACCTGCCACTTGTGAGGCCTTGGACAAGTTTCTGTCCCTCAGTTTCCACATCAGTGGAGTGGGGATAATAGTAGCTCATTATAGAACATTATAGGGTTTTTTGGATTATTACATGAATCATTATCTGTATGGTTCTTAGAACAGTGTCTAGTGTGAAGAAATTGCTGTAAATATTAATTACAATCATTTAATTTGAGTTAGTTAAACTTTAACCCATAGTCTTTTATGTATGGGCCAAGAGCTAAGAATGATTTTGTAGAAAAGTTTTCAGATCGATGGGTTAAGTTCACCTACTGAAAAGTAGACTTTCAGATTAGATAAATAAAAACAAAAATGTAACTGTTTACCCAAAACACATCTAAAACAAAATGATACTGTAATGTTGGAAATAAAGGGTAAGAAGAGAATTACCAGACATATGTTAAAGAAAACGAAAGCAAGAGAGCAACTGAAGCAATGATACTAAAAATGAAATATTATTTTATGATAACACCATAAATGGCTGCAGGAGGATTTAAAATATAATATTAAGTCATACCAATTAAACTAGCAAGGTAATAATAAGTCAATACAACTTTTGATCAATAGATTTGACGAGAGTCCAGGTACAAATCTGTGGACATGTCAGGATTTACTTGTATTTTAAAAGCAGAAAAGGGGAAAGAGTGGGTTAATTAAAGTTGAAAAACATTTTGAGAAAAGAAACTGTATTAAAATGTACCTTTTACAATGCAGAAAATAAATATTAGACCAGATAAAACTTATAAAACTTAAACACAGAAACAAATGATAAACATATTAGATGGTGTTTAAAGAAGACTATATTTAAAACTTTGTGGTAAAATTCATGCATGTTACAAAAGAAAAGTCTGATAAAGTAAGGAATGCTGGTTTGCTAAGTAGGCTGTCATATTTATACATGTATTTAATTTGAAATAGTTAATTTCAAAGTTTTATTTCTTATTATAAAAGCAATGTGTAATTATTGAATAAATATTAGAAAATACAAAAAAAAAACCAGTTACACAAACGTAAAAACAGACAAGATAGCACTACCCAGAGTTAACCACAGTTAAAACCTCCTTTTGTATTCTTTTAAAAATTTATTCTTTGTAATTTTCTTTGCATATATACATTCATATACAAAGTTTATTCCAGTGGATTGGATTCAAGTGTGAATAAGAAACATTAAGTACAACAGTATTTTAAAAATATAAAGTATATATCTGCAACATTTGAATATTATAAGTTTTGTTTTGTTCATATTACAACTTTGTTAAATGAGGCTCAGGTATACAAGACTGAATGACCTCAAATCGCACAAATAGCAAAAGTATGAAATACATCTCATTTCACTAGACATAATGGGAGTTACAAAAAGATATCACAGCATAAGAAAAAAATATTATAACAAGAAGCCCATCCAGCAATGGAATGTGGTACTTATGGGATTTTGTAACTACAGTTCTTGACCAGTTTTGGTGGTTTCAGATTGAAATTTTCATTTGAGTAAAATTGGAGGTATTGGGTTTTCTTTTTCTTTCTTTCTTTCTTTTCTTTTTTTTTTTTTAATATAAAGGGATGCAATCTGGTATGCTGAAGGATCATTATTATTGCAACTGTGCATTTTTAGATTTAAATTTGATTTCTAACGTTTGTCCATATGTTGTTGGTCAAATTACTTCAACTCTAGGTACCTCAGTTTACCTTTCAGTAATGTGGGCATAATAACCTTTTCAAGAAGTTTGTGCTGGAATTGAACAAGAATGTAAGCAAAATCATCAGTCACACTACAGAAGTCTATTATTTTCCTGTAAAGGAGGAAATCAGTAAGCTTGATGTTTATGCCAAACATATTTGTTCCTAGGTTACTAGTGTACTGGAAAAAGCAGTCCTTTTCTTTTTCAGATTACTAAATTTTAAGATTAAAACAAAAAAGAGAAGACTCTCAGTACTGCTGCACATACACTTAGGAAATACACAAGTATCGAATGGGTGGGTGTACTGCTAAAAATGCTTATTAATTTTATAATAGCTTATGTGTGTGCACTCAATATGCAAATTCTTTCTCTGAACATTTATGTCATGTTCCAGCTTGCCCAGCTTTTCAGTCAGGTGGGGCTGTAACTATTTCTGGCCAATGGACTATAGGAAGTGCTTTCATCATTTCTCAGTGGAAACATTTAAACTCCAACAGCCCTCCTCTTTTCCCACTGTAAGGTTTAAGGAGGCCATTGTTTTAGATGGTGCAGAAACAACACTGCAGTGCCTCTTTCAGCAGCGGTTCCTGAGTGACTGTGCGGACTTATCCTTTGCTGTTTCACAAAATGTTTACTCCGAGTGAAAAATCAACTTTCTTGTGAGAAGGCACAGAGATTTTGGAGTAAATCGATTACCACAACACCTAGATTATCCTTACTAATAATAAATTCAAGAGCATAAATAAGAGGTAAAAAAATAATTTCAGGTCAACTAATAATTTCAGGTTAACTCCCATCATTTGAAAACCTAGATCGCTTCTTGGGAAGGAATTTTAGGTTCAGCAACAAAGATCAAAATGACCTAATTCTGAGGTCTTCCATTGGTGTAGGAATAGGAAATGTTTGCATGTCTTGAAGCATTTCCGTTATCTGATGTAAAGGTTTACTTACTTCTCTCAACAGATTTTAAAGAAAAAAAATACTTGGGATTAAAAGTAATACAAGTTCTTTGGGACAAAAATAAATAAATAAATAAAGTAATTCCAAACAAGAAAAAGCAACTGCGATTCCATAATCTGGAGATAATCATAGATGTGTCAACAAAAAAAGTCAAACTCTGTAAAATATTTGAAGAGATTTATTCTGAGCCAGATATGAGTGACCATGGCCCGTGACACAGCCCTCAGGAGAACATATGGTCAGTGAGGTCAGGGCGCAGCTTGGTTTTATACATTTTAGGGAGACATGAGACAGCAATCAATTGCATTTAAGAAATTCATTGGTTTGGTTTAGAAAGGCGGGACAACTCAAAATCAGGGAGGTGCCTCCAGGCTATAGGTAAGTTTAACATTTTCTGATTGACAATTGGTTGACTTTATCTGAAGACCTGGGATCAATAGAAAGGAAATGTTCAGGTTAAGATAAAAGATTGTGGAGACCAAAGTTCATTTGAAGTCATATAGTGTCTGTCCTTAGAGACAATAGATGACAAATGTTTCCTATTCAGACCTTTCAAAAGGTGCTAGACTCTTACTTAATCTCTTCAGGATTGGGAGGGCCTAGAAGAAGAAAAATCTAGCTATGTTAATAGAGATTCTTTTACTTTTTATTATTTATTTTTTTGAGATGGAGTCTCACTCCGTCGCCCAGGCTGGAGTGCAGTGCTGCGATCTCGGCTCACTGCAACCTTCGCCTCCCGGGTTCAAGCGATTCTCTTGCCTCAGTCTCACATGTAGCTGGGATTACAGACACACACCACCATGCCCGGCTAATTTTTGTATTTTTAGTAGAGATGGAGTTTCACCGTGTTGATTGGCCAGGCTGGTCTCGAACTCCTGACCTCAGGTGCTCTGCCCACCTCGGCCTCCCAAAGTGCTGGGATTACAGGCGTGAGCCACCACACCCAGCCCTTGAGATTCCCTACAGATATACATTTTCCCCCACAAAGGACATCTTTGCAAAAGGGCCATTTCAAGATATGGCAAAGAAACATGTTTTGGTGTAAAATTTTGATTTTTTTTGGAGGTAAAATTTTGATTTTTTTCCTTGTCTCATAATGTTATTCCAGAGTCGGGTTGCAAAGAAAGTCACACTATACAGGGTTAAATAAAACCATCTGATGAGAACTTACCGTTTGTAGGACATGACTCCCCAGAACCCTTAGATTGGTATTTGGGCAAAATTAAAAAATTATCAAAGCTTAGTACCCAAGTAAATGAGCTATTAGTGGATATTAATGGGGTATCACCTTCCAGATATATTTTCTAAATGTTATATAGTCACACACATACAAACATGTACACACATTTAAACACACATTCATGATATAACACATATTTTACATATTGCTTATTTTGTTTTCATAATTATTTTATAGTATAACTTTTTTTTCCTTCTATTTATTTATTTATTTATTTATTTATTTATTTATTTATTTTTATTATGGTTCAAGTTCTAGGGTACATGTGCATAATGTGCAGGTTTGTTACATATGTATACTTGTGCCATGTTGGTGTGCTGCACCCATCAACTCGTCAGCACCCATCAATTCGTCATTTATATCAGGTATAACTCCCAATGCAATCCCTCTCCCCTCCCCACTCCCCATGATAGGCCCCAGTGTGTGATGTTCCCCGTCCCGAGTCCAAGTGATCTCATTGTTCAGTTCCCACCTATGAGTGAGAACATGCGGTGTTTGGTTTTCTCTTCTTGTGATAGTTTGCTAAGAATGATGGTTTCCAGCTGCATCCATGTCCCTACAAAGGA
>NW_016806339.1:1680557-1707076 GCF_001698545.2 Rhinopithecus bieti
ACAAAAGTTAAGTTTTATCTCAAGTCAAAAATATCTCTTTAATTTGTGCAGCAAAAATATCTCAATTAAAGTACCACAGAGTTATATATAACAAATATTGTAATTCAGAGGACAATAGCTTTTTTTAGTTAAAGCAAGGATAATTCATTTAAAATCAAGTTATACAGATTAAAATGGATATAAACTCATGATCCATTTTCCAATAGAAAACAAGCAAATTTTCCTCTTATAATTTGCCCTTATCATGCCAAAGTAGTATATCTGGATTTGATACATTGATTGGTTCATTGAAATTGAGCTCTTCAGTAGATGATGTTTAAATATCAATCATCTTATGAATATTTAAATTCAAGAAATGTCAATTAAAGTTTTGCTCATCTTGTTTACTTTTAAGAGTTCTTCAGAAATATCAAATAAAATGAGATCATACTTGGTGGTAGTTTAAAACTCTTAAAAGGTTGATCTTTGCATAGTAATACTCCAAAATATTCAGGCGGGAAATATTCAAATATAATGTAACCTTTGGGATTATTAAAAGGAAGCCTTTTTTGATCTCAGTAAAACTTTTACTGTTTAACTTCAGCATTTTCCAATTAATGATTTATTTAACATAGTGAGCTGAATTCTAAATTAATGCATTTAAATGAAAAATAAATTGTATTAGGCAATTTTATTCTGTGATTAAAATAAGTTTCAATATAGTTGTTAGTTTATTACTTTCTATTTCTCACTGGTTACATTTAACATTTTGATGAACCTCAAAGTTGCTTTTATTATTTTCTTTCACTTCTTTTTTAGACAAATATTTAATACTTTAAGTATAATTTTTGAACAATCTTAAGTCTGCAAACTACATACAGGTAATACCCACATATATACAATTTAGATATATGGATAAAATTTTGCTCCATGTTTATATATTCTCCTTAAGAAAGGATTCAGGAGAGTTCCTGGAAAAGCAATTTGAAATCTTCACCAATATGTGATACACATGCTGTAAGTTACTAGTTTACAAAGTTTATCCATGAATAAGAACATCAGTATTCACCAAATAGTGTACACCCAACTTTTCTGAGCATAGATTAAGAGGGCGTGTAGAACTCAGAGAACAAAAAACAAAGGGCCATGAAAGAGCATATTAAAAATCCTATTAGTCACTTGTTCTCTGTAGATAAGTATGCGTATTTGGAAACAGCCAGATGCAGTCTGACCAAATTCAGACAAATATACAGTATCATAATGTTTTCCAGAGGTGTTTTATGAAGTAGGGTAGAGGGTGATCCCATTCAGGGTCCTGTGAGCTGACTAGGACAACTCATCTGTCCTATTGGTATCTCCTATGCCTTCTCTGCCTGTTACTCTTTTTCCTGCACCCACACATTCTGGAATTACTTTCAGCTTTGACTTCGTTTATCTGTTTGACTAGACCTTTAGTTTTTAAAGTTACATCTCATCTCCCTGACACACAGATAATTTGACTTATTTCAATCCCAGACTTCATAAAGGATATGCACATCACCTGTCTTGGTTTCTGTTTACCGCCTACCTTTACAAATCACAACCAATGCCTCAACCTGCCCCAGACATTGGATTCTCACCATATCTATGATAAGCTTTTACAGATTTCTAACAACAAAAAGATAGTCATAAGTCAGTCTTTGCTGAAGAAGAATACTTTTTGTCTTTACATAATTTTCTAAGAAGTCATCAGATTTGAATTTCTCGAAAGTCTTTGCTAAAGAACTAGTTGGTTTTGTTTTTCCATTTTCTTTTAAATAAAGAAAAGTACAAAGCATGCTACAAAATGCCTATATGTCATTTTCCCAAAATTAACACGTTAGAATATTGCTAGTCTAAATTTCTAAAAAAGAAATAAACCTTATTATATGAAGTTGAAATCCACTATGAAACTCACCCCAGGTCCCTTCCATTCTCTCCTGGATACATTTTCTATACTCAGTGTCCCCTATTCAGGTCCTTCTGTTCTTTTCAAAAACTACTCTGATCAGGCTTTTGTACCTATCACTACATATAATTGTTCTTTTCAAGGTCACAGTAACTTTTAAATTGCTAAGTCAGTGGACAAATCTCAGTCTCTTCTTGAATAGTCTAGCAGCATCATTTGATACAATTAATCACACCTACCTCCTTAAACACAATAATTACCTAGCTTTCACCATAGCATACACTATTCGTTTTTCTCTTACAAACTAAGTCCTGTTTCCTTATTCCTTTTCTTCTCCCAGATCTTTTAAAATTGTAGTTGACCCTGTTGTTTGTCTAATTAAACTCACCAACTTGGTGATTTCATTCAGTTTTATACTTTTAACTAAAACTGTTAGCTCATACACTACTATTTTTTAAATTCCCTTCTTTTGTCCTTCTATCTGCCATCTCACACTTGTTCTTAATGGGAACTCCTTATCTTCTTCCTAAATCTTCTGTACCCACAGTCTTTCCCATCTCAGTTAATGGCAACTACTTCTTTCCAGTTGAAAGTTACAGGTTAGGATTTAGATGTAACTCAAATTCTTTTATTTCTCTTACATTCAATATCAAAACCCATCAGAAGACTCCATGGCTTCAAAACACATCTGATCATATCTTAATACCTCCATCTCTATTACTGTGGTCCACGGCATCTCCTTCTCACTTGGATGGCAATATCCTTTTAACTTGTCTCTCCACTAATGTCCCTTGGCCCCTTTCTAGCTAGTTACAGAAGCTACAGTGAAATTTTTTTTTGAATAAAAGTTAGATTATGTCACTTTTTTGCTTAAAATTCTTCCCTCCCTCTAAAAGCCAACGTCATTACAATAGCCAGCAAGGCCCTACAAATTTTGGCTTCTTCTTCGTCTCTGACATTTATAACTTTCCAGTTCCCACCCTCTTCTTCATTCACACTGATCTTGTTATTCTGCCGATGTGTTAGTAATCTTCCTACTTTTTGCACTGGTAATTCATTTAATCTGAAATTATCTTCCCTCAGATACCCACATTACTCTCTCCCTATGGCAGATTGTTAAGATGAGGTCATACTGGAATGAGTCCTAATCCAATATGATTGATGTCCTCATAAGAATATGTCCATGTGGCAGTTAGTAAAAGGAGTAAGTTACAATGTTTGATAGGAGAGTAGGGTGTCTATAGTCAAAAACAATGTATTGTATATTTCAAAACAGCTACAAGAGAAGACATAAAATGGTTCCAACGCATATAAATGATATATACCCAAGGTGATGGACATCCCAAGAACTCTGACTTAATCATGATACAGTCTATGCATGTAACAAAATACCACTTAATAAATATGTACAAGCCAGGAGCAGTGGCTCACGCCTGTAATCCCAGCACTTTGGGAGGTTGAGGCAGGCGAATCACGAGGTCAGGAGATCCAGACCATCCTGGCTAACATGTTGAAACCCCGTCTCTACTAAAAATACAAAAAATTAGCTGGGCATGGTGGCGGGCGCTTGCAGTCCCAGCTGCTCTGGAGGTTGAGCCAGGAGAATGGCCTGAACCCAGGAGGCGGAGCTTGCAGTGAGCCGAGATCCCGCCACTGCATTCGCGACAGAGCAAGACTCCGTCTCAAAAAAAAAAAAAGAGTAAGTACAAATAAATATGCCCTAAATATGTGCAAATATATATATCAAGAAAACACCCCAAGAATAGTACAGTGCTATGCCATCACTTCCCAAAGAAAAAGCGCTACGTGGTTCTGTTCTGTCTCCCCAGTTTTATACAGTGAGGCAATATTTATTTCCTCCAACTCCTTTTATTCACCACTCCCCTTCCCAGAAGAAAGCTTAGCCAAGATGAGAAAAGAGGGAGAAAATTTTTATTATAACATCAAACAAAGGCTATTAATACTTACAAGACAAATTTTGATTGTAGATGTTTAACTGAAAGATCTAAAGACTTATTTTCTTAGGATCTTTAAGACACCTAACCTCTTTCAACAGCTTGGGTGCCCACATATCTAACTAGCTGAAAACAAGGGAAAATGGAGCCCATTGACTGATAGTTAAGACCTAGGAGAGAGGGAAGAAGGCTAAAGAAATTAAGGTCACCCTGGAAGAAGAGGAATGTTACGTAAAATCTATAGAGACGCAAATTAAATTTAATACCTATGTGGACTTTGAATGGAAAAAAGGAAAGAACTATCTGTGTCACCCAGTAATGTCTATGTGTTTTGTATGTGTTTCTATGTGTTTTACGCAGTTTTCTTCCAGTAGCAGACACACTTTCATGATCTTCCAGACACAAAAGTCTATGTAACCAATAATTACAACAACAACAAAAATATGGCCATGTGAAGATAGAGATATACATGGAAAATGCCATGGACTGCAAAGCAGAGATTAGAATCATGCAACCGCAAACTAATAAATGCTAAAGATTGCTGGCAAATCAGCAGAAGCTAGGAAATGGTGAGGAAGGATTTTCCCTACATGTTGCAGAGGAAGCATGGTCTTGCCTTCACCTTGATTTTAGACTTCTAGTCTCTAGAACTGTGAGATGATGAATTTCTGTTGTTTCAAGTCCCCTAGTTTTCAGGACTTTATTAATGCTGTCCTAGGAAACCAACACAGGTCGAATTATTTGCAAACAAGAGCATCCTTGTGCATAGATAGTGTGGATAGACAAACATTTATGGGGAATCATGAACAGCCTGCATATTTGTAAAGTTTCGTGTCTTGTGTCAATTGCCATTTACAAATGCAGCTAGTTTTTCTATTTAAAAAAAAAGCAAACTACAGTTTATCCAGAAACATCAAATAGTGAAGACAAATTACTCTGTAGTTAAATTAATCTTGGGGATTCTATGGATTTACTGAATGAAAGGAAATATGTTTAACCTAATTGCCTGTTGTCATTTACTGATCCCTCCGTGCTGAATTACTTGGTATCCAGTTGGTTTAGATTATTCTCTACAGTAATAGTCATTTTATTTTCTTTTCCAATGGGTTTCTCTTTTGTCTTAAAATTACTTTTTCTTCCACTTTCTCTCCTAGTATTACTTTTGTCTTGTTTCTCCAACTTTGTTAAAAGCACTGTATTACACATGCAAATAAGCATAAGAGATTTATATAGAAATCAAAAAGCCAACTCACACAAGGTATGTGTTTTAATTTCAGCTACCATCAAGAAATAAGAAAAATAATTTGAACTAGAAAATAAAAAACAAATCGTGTTTATGTTTTTTAAATAATTCTGATCTTCAACAAATGGTCCAAGGTAGAGCTCCTTAATTCTTCAAATATTCATTGTCCACGTATGTAACATACTCACAAAGTTAAGGCCCTAACATCTGCACTGGGAACAAATAGATGGTTAAAACACAACCTATTGTTAAACAAAGTATCCACTGAACAAAGCGTTAAAATGAGGGAGAAAGACAAGGAAACCAAGTACTCTAAAATAAGGGGGTAAAAAAAAAAATCTAAAAATGATTTACATAGAGCAATGTCGTTTATGGGGTTCAAAATACTGAAACATCTTTTTGGAACCTCATTTTAGGCATAGGAGTTCAATAGTAACATATACTGTTGAATGCTAATTTTAATATAGGTGATAAAGGTTGATAAAACCTTTTTACATCTTATCTCTTATATATATATATATATATAATATATATATATAATAATATATATATTATCTTTTATATCTTCACAAATAAGCCCCCTTTTTTAAAGCGTAGAAGACTCCTTCAAATCTGATGGGATGCCGGTAGAATAATTGGTGCAACTGAGGGAAATGGCAGAAGGAAACCAAAAGAAAACATGAGGTGGAAAGTAGAGTGTATTTTGTGGTGGTATGTAGTTGAATACTGATCTATCAAGTACTTTTGCCCCTCTGCTGGTTTTCCTCCATCCATCCAACCCCCTGCCATTCATCCATTTTATCTTGTGTTTGGAATAAAAATACATTTGATAACATTTAGATTTGTTTTGAAGTTTTTGTTTTTTTTTTTCCTGTAGGGTAGTTACTTCTCCATTGCCAAATTCAAGTGCTGAATACTAGAATAACATCAGTCTCAGCAGCAATAATGATAACAAGAAATTATAAGCTTTGAATAATGAAGAAATTGTTAGTCAAATATATTTCTTAAATACGAAATACTTATTCTATTAAAACAATTGGTATCTTAAGGAATTAAATGTCATAATAGAATCTAAATAATACTTGTTAAATATTTGTTATGTCTTAAAGTGAGAATAATTCATTAGTCTTTAACGTGAGTTTCTGATAGCCTATCTCTATTAGTTCTTTGAACTTGGCTGAATTGCTTAAATACTATAAGCCTCAGTTTTAATATCTAAACCATGAGCTAATTATATGTCTCTCAAGGGATTTCATGAAGAATAATGAGTCAAGGTATGCAGAAACTCTTGCTTAATGTATGTAGTAGGTGTTCATCACACATTAGCTGTCACCAAAATCTTTTCACTCTAACCTAACCTGTTCAAGATTTCAAGATTTCTTCTGACATCAATACAAGGCTTCCATCATTTTTACGAACTACAAAGTTAAATTTAGATTACTAAAATAAATTTGTTTTATTTTTAAGTCCACTAGCTCATATCCTATTTTATTTCCTGTGGCTGTGATGTAGTAAGGCAGATTTCTTCTCTGCTTTTTCTTCACCTGTCTCTAGATTTTTAAGTTGTGTCTCTAGACTGACTGGTTAGGCATTCATTTCATTTTTATTCAGCTGGGTTCTACGCCTTCTTCCAGTTCAAGGTCATGCCATTTTATACTAAGAATACGTCTCCTGCAAAGTCTCACACTAGGTTCAGCACATTGTGTTTCTTAATTTTTCTTTACTACTGTTTTATTTCACATTAGTATCTGGAATTTTATATTTTTAGTGCCAAAATTAATTGAATCATTATTGTCCTTACTCTTTACTTGTTCTAGTGTTTTGATTTTTATCACCTCAACTGAACTTGCAAACTCACTGAAACAGAGTCTATTTGATTTATTTGGTGCCAGCTAAAAATCAGTTATATCACCTCATTGCCATTGGATGCAACGGGTTTTGTTTCCAATGCTATCACCTTAAGGCATTATTTTTCCAAAGTACTATGTTTGCATTTGTATGCAAACATTCTTATATTGTCATCTGTGGAAAAGTACATTGGCTTCTCTAACAGTTTTTGACATTTGAGAATTAAGAATACTCTTAGGTGTGCTTTTCTAGATATATTAAATATTATTAGCCTAAATACTAATACTTCTGCTGCTATTAAGTACTATTGCTAGTGCTACTAGTGCTAGCTAATATTTACTGGGCATTTTTCTATGTATCTGGCACTGTATTAAGCACTTTACAACTATTGTCCTATTTAATCACCATAACACAACTATGAAGTATTATTATATTCACAACCATGCAGATGAAAAAACTGAGACACCAAACATTCAAGCAATCAAATTCATGCAGCTAGTCAGTGTCTGTGTTCAAATTGGAATTTATTCTATGTGATGCCAAGCAGCATGATTTGTCCATGTCTCCTTCTGGAGATATCAGATTCCAGAATATTGTATTGGAAACTGACTGAAACTTCAGAGTAATTACACCTATTAATACTTTCCATGAGGTACTGAAACAAAGGCCCTTGAAAATCCAAGAGCTCTTGGCATATGGTAGTCATCCAATTATTACTTATTAAATGAATAAATGGGGTTATGGTTAGTTATATTAGTCTCAGAACAGCAGAATTTAATTATTTAAAAGTCAAATATGATTAGAAAACTATACTTTAAATGTCTTGAAATAATTTAATTCAAAATATTTATTATAAATACTCTTTCAATTATTGTTGTCAGTTTATATGTTTCACTACTAAGTAGTTTGTGAGTCTGTGAGTTTTGTTTCCAATAACTTCCTTGAGAAAGTAGAGCGTATATTAAAAATAGACCTTTACAAAGAGCAACCTGGTACAGTAAAAAAAATGTTCATTTTATAAAGAACAACCTGACAAGTTAGAGGTCTTTCTCTAGACACTGGGCTTCATTAAATCAAGGGTAATAGCACAGTCTAATGCCTGACAATTTGCATCTTTCACATTTAATTTAAATTTTTTCTGCACCATCTATTCCTACTGGTGTATAGTTATCCGATTTTCTATTAAATGAAAAGTGTGAGCTTTTAGTTCCAAGTTCCAAAGATCAGGCGTTATGTTCTCTTCTAACACAAATCTTGAGATGTCAACATCTTTCAGGCTGATTAAACCCCTTATCACACAACTAAGTAGTAAAACATAGCCTGGTCGTATGACTTGAGTTACTGTACAGCATGTTTGCAGGGAAGTAGCTCTGAGGGAGAAAACTGTTCATTTTACATGGTGCCACCTTAATTTGTATTCCTCTAGATTGCATTTAAAGTTAAAAGTTTATAAAAATTTAAAGTTTTACAGGCATTGCTTCCTGCAGGCTTAAAAGCCCAACTGACATTTATGAACAAATAAATTTATCATAGAGTGAATATATTTTTTAAACACTTATGGGTATTCTCCAACTCACAACATCTGCCAACCATGAATGAGAGGAATGTTTGCAAGTTTCAAGAAAATCTTTAGCTTATTATAATTAAAAAAAAGGTGAACAAACTGGTATGTAGGGATTACTTAAAAGGTTTACATTTATTTCATCAGTAAATGCAGCTTTCGCTTACATATTTAATGAAAGAATAAGAGCATATTTTAGTTTTCTAAGATTAAAAAAGTGCTGATATATGAAAGTAGGGCCAAAGCTACTCTATGAAAGTATTTTCTGAATTTGATAACTTGCAGGGCAATAATTTTATGCCAAATATCTGAGCAGGCAACTTATTTGCCACTGGGTTCTATGAAAAAGTGACCAGCTAAGCTTCTCCACAAGGGAAATTTTAAAGTCCAAATATTAGAACGAGACAAAAAGATAAATCAGTTTATCAACAGATCCCTGATCCAAGCTTTGCTTTCTCCACTCTGCTTTGTCTCTTTTTCTCCATTGATCATGACTTCTAGTAAAAGTTTGTGCTTGTCATTTCTTCAAATCCATAAAAGAATAGAATTCAGGCTTGAACGGAGATCTATTTTTTGTTGTTGTTTGTTTGTTTTTTGTTTTAATTTTGAATCTCCCTGGAATGCTAAGAAATGGACATTCTGTATGCAGACAGAACAGAAGGTGATACATTTGTTCAGAAATCTGATGGTCCATGAGAGAACCATTGAAAGCACAGACACGAGGACATTAAATGGGACTCCACTGGCAGAAGGAATTATTGTGTCTCACTGCACACCACAGATTTACTACTGGGTAGAGAATAAGGAGTGAGGTATGAATGGAGGCTAACATTTAGGAGGGAAAACCCGTTTCTTTTTTCCCTACCTGACACATCATGTGCCTAACATGTTGTATTTCTCCAATAACAGTTGGTAGCATTTGCATACATTGTAGAGAATGCAGATGGTTTTCTGCTGAGAATGCAGCAAGCCCAGGAGGTCACACTGGGAATTACTAAAGTCTTGAAGTACATCTTTGTGAATGCTATAATTTTAAAATCAAGGCCTTATTACTTATCACCTTAACATATTTTTCTGTGTTTAAAACATACATGCTCTTGACCCACCTAGGAAAAAAAAAATACCACAACAACTTAACACCCACCAGTAAAGCAAAGGCTACTAGCATAAATGATTGAAGTGTCTGTAAAAACACTTTCCCTGGAGAAGCTATTGAAGTTCAGATCAGCAATACCCTCACCTCATTATTTTTTCATGCCTCACATACCTGCTGCTTTTTCAAACTTTCCCATGTTACTTTCTATCTTTACAAGTGCTATGTTCTCATCTAGTACTTTAAGAAATGAGGGAATCCAAAAGCCCTTGAAGACATGGTATATTTTAAAATGTATTACTGGACTAAATATTAAGCTATATTCTAAAGACTTGCAAAAATAGGCCCTGCTCACATAATGAGAAAATTTCCACCTTGGTTTTGGAGCAGTGATGCCAAATAACAAGAATGATTGTACCAGTATAACTGCACTTTGGTTAAAAGTTTTTTGGTTGGATTTGGACCGGTGACAAAGGGAATTAAGAACACTGGGGATTAGGGAAGGCAATTACTTCTTAATTTATATTACCTCTATTATATTCCTGAGATAGTTAATTGTTATTAAGTGTAAGAGGATAATTTAAGTTTTTCAAGCCAGAGAGAGAATGTTTATCCCATATAAAAACCATTCTTTAGTTGATGATATTTTAAAAAATGTATGACATGAAGAAAACCATGCCTTCATGTGTTCCTTTATTATACACATCTTTTCAAATATCTGAAATAGAAATGGCATTGAGTGGGGACTTTGTATGAGTATTAGGATGGTCAAAGAGTGTACTCTTTTGTTATACATTGACATCTTCCAAAATTGCAATAGGGGATTGAAAAAACATACTTTAAGTAACTTTAAGAGTATTTCAAGATATACATATTAGAATTGTTAGGAAACAACTGCTGTGCTAAAATATTGATTTTAGGCAGTTAAACACTCAGCAGATATATTTTAATAATTTCAGGAAGTCATAAAGAGATAGAAGGTGAAGGAGTGGCGAGAGGAGAAACCAGGGAGATAAGGTGATTTTAGATAAGTTTACCAGAGACAATCGAGCAGAGACCTGAATAATTGAGGGAGTGAGTTATACAAAAATCTGAGAGTGGAGTAGAAGGAAACCACAATGCCACACAGTGCAAATGATCTAAGATAGAAACCAATGTGGTGGTGTTTGAGGATTAATAGATGTAGGCAGGGGCAAAATTATGTAAAATGGTAGAGGCCAATGTCTGGATAGAGTGTAGATTTTATTCTGTGAATGATGAAAAGCTACTGAATGGTTTAAACAAAGGTGTGAATGTATAACAGTGTGAGCTAAGAAAGCAGGCTGCCTCACTTTCAATCTTAGCAATCATCTTGGGCAAGTTATCATTTTCCTTATGTGTGAAATGGGAAAGTAAATGTGACCCACCTATTAGGCTATTCTGAGAATTAAATACATAATATATGTATAGTTATTGATTATTTATATTTAACAAAGACTACTGTTGTTATTTGTGGAAACTAAGTCATAGGAACCCAGATGAGAAACAAGAAGAGATTTAGGAGGCTATAGCATATAGAAGTCCACACTAGAGACAGAAGAACTCATGGCCAGTGGTTAGTGTTTGAAGTAATGAGAAGTGGTCAGATTTAATACATTTCATGACTGAAAAGCAGAGAGGATTGAGACGGATTCAGTGTGAATTGTAAGAGAGAGGAAGTAAAGACGACAACCGAACAATTGCTCAATATTTGTAGCAATTACTGAGATAGGAAAGATTATTGAAGGAGACAAGTTGGAGTGGGATGGGAAAGAATCAAGAGCCTTGTTTGGGTATATTAAGGTTATGATCCCTATTAGAAATTTACATGGAGATATTAGGCAGAAAGTTAGATATACGAATTTAGTGGAGCTGCCAATAACTGCAGTGATAAATTTCAGAGTCACAGCTACAGATGGCATTTAAAGTCTGGGGAACGGACAAGTGTGCATAGGCGGAGAAGAGAGTATGGAGTATAAGGCAGAACTAGAAAAGGAGGGGTTGTCAGAGAATTAGAGAGAACTGAAGAGATTGTTGTATTGTGGGAGACAAGTGAAGACAAGATTTGAAGGCATGGGATGGGGAAGTTTGGCATGATGTAGGTCTATGGCCACTTGACAGGAGAAGTGACCTTAACCAGAGCTGTGTGAGAGGAATTAACAGGAAGGGTGTGGGGTCCGCCAAGAAGAGCTAGGAGACCAAAATATGGAAATGCATTAATGAATTAAAACAAAGATGATAGAGGGGCCAGAAGATAGAACTGAATATTTTATTCACTCTCTAGAGCCATGCTAACTTCAGAAGCTCTGAAATAGAGTGTAGGAAATACAATGAAAATATTGAAATAATTTGAAAGTATACACAAAAGTTCTGTACCAAAGGATACATATACATGGATGAACAAGTTTTTAGAGATCTAACACGTAGACTACATTTAATAATATCATATTCTGGGCTTTTGCTGAAGGAGCAGAATTTAGCTGCTATTGTCATATGCAAAAAACTGGGTAAAAATGTCAGACGATAGGTATGTTAAGTTGCTTCACTATAGCAACCATTTTCCTACCTATCTGTATCTCAAGAGATTATGTTGCATACCTTAAATATATACAACATTTATGGAAAAATAATAAAAGTTCTATAAAATAAATAATTATACGAATTTGAGATAAAATAACAAATGAAAATGTTAAATACATATGACAAGAAAAACATCTGTGGTAAAGATAATTATTTATAGGTAAAAACAATACATTTTAAGTACATTAATACTAATGTATGTGTAGGAAAAGATCATAGCAGAGGAAGTGCAGGTGAGCTTGATGAATCAATTTTAAGTTAAAACTATTAGGAGTTATATTAGTCCATTCTCATACTGCTATAAGGAGATATCCAAGACTGATAATTTATAAAGAAAAGAGGTTTAATGGACTCACAGTTCCACATGGTTAGGGAGGCCTCACAATCATGGTGGAAGGTGAATGAGGAGCAGTCACATCATACATGGCAGCAGGCAAGAGAGAGCATGTGCGGAGGAGCTCCCCTTTATAAAACCATCAGATCTGGTGAGACTTATTCACTATCATGAGAACAGCACAGGAAAAACCCACCCCCATGATTCAATTACCTCCCACCAGGTCCCTCCCATGACATGTGGGAATTATGGGAGCTACAATTCAAGATGAGATTTGGGTGGGAACACAGCAAAATCATATCAGTAACCATTTTTAAAAAGATAACACCAAATGAAAAAGAATATACTTAACACTGGTACATTCTAAATTAGTTAGATTATTGTCAACTATCAATTTCAAAAGGAGCAAATTCTTTTGAAAATATGAAAAACATGTATTAAGGGCTATGAAAACTTTTAATTCCTTTTAACAATTAGCTGTATGTGAAGAAATATATTCCAAAGAAGGGATTTAATAGATGAAAAAAATCCTACATAATGACAGCAACAACTGCTGTTAAGTATTTAATATGGTATAGATATCATAATAATCTATAAGCATTTGAAATTTAATTCATAGAAGTACTTAGAACAGTATCTAGCCTATAATTATTAATTATTATTTTTATTAATAGTTATACACATAGACAAAGAATAGAAAGAAAAAGGTCAAAATAAATGATTGTGCTTGTTTTACTACATTTGCTTAATATTATTAATATCGGTGTTGATGTGCATGTATGCATATGAGTGTTTATATTCTATTTAGAGAAGAACTCATGGTTCACTAATTCCCAGGTGCAAATTTTAATACCTACATACCTCTCTCATGAGACTCTAAACTCTACAAATGCGGTCACCTTGCCTCTTTCCTCATCACCGTATATCCAGTCTCAGGCACAAAGCATCCAATTTGATGCTGTTGAATAAATGGAAAAGGAAGAAAGAAGGAAGAAGGGAGGGGAGAAAAAAAAGAATCGCTCAATCTTCTTCCTTAGCTTTTCATTTGCATTGCTACTAATACTTTTCTTCTGAATCTCAGATCCATTTAAGTTATTTTATTTCACTTAAAAACACTGTCTCTCCTCACATCTAAATATCAAATAATGTCACCACCAGTTTTTAGTTAATAAAGCTTGACCTATTGCGGTCACTTTGATTTCTTCTTTTTCTTCTCTTTCTTCTTTTTAACTTCCAGTGACTCCACATCCATCCATCCATTCATTCACACACAGTTAATGAGCACTGCTGGGAATCCTTGGAGACAGAGACATAAATACAGGGGTTACTGTCAGGGAGACCATGGTCTACCAAGGGTGACATATAAATACATAGACAATTAAAATATAGAGCAAAAACTCCTCAGATACAATTATGCACAAGTTTTACAAACATATGCAAGGGGCAATTAAGTGCCATTGAGCTCCGAAAAGGTTTCCCAGAGAAGATGATACCCACTTTGGGGCTAATAGAAATAATACATTTATATGGGTGATTATAAAGAAAAGTTAATTCCACTGCAAAGCCACAATGCTTGGGGGTAAAAATATAAGGCTGGTAACTTTAAGTGGTCTTGTATAGCTAGATTTAGAAACATGAGCACATTAGTTTCCCAGGGATGCCATAACAAAGTACCAAAACCTGGGTCACTGAGTGGGAGGGTACAGTTCAGCCCATAGCCGTTCCATAAACACATTCTGAGCTTTTTCATCTTCATACATTGGCTCCTATTCATTTATCTGGAAACACTCATCTCTACTTTATCTTTGACTACTAAAATTATTTTATTTTGTTTGAAGTCTACTTCAATTGTCATCACAAATGTAGTTATTCTCAACTGAGGTTTTTTTTTATATCTTCCCAGAAATTGTAATGTACTTTTCTTAGGGAAACTCCCTCTCACTACTCAGTATTATAGTCATGCATCTGGCCACTGTATATCTCCATGAGAATATAATATTCTGGAGAATAGGGATTACAGCTTTTTTCACTATTGCATACCTTGTACTGTCTAACGGGGTGTTGGCCATAATTGGTACACAGTATAAATACATTAAAAATGTTTATGAAAATGTAATTAATTTATACCCTCATATTAGAAATGGAGTGGAAGAAGAAATTATTTCTGAAGCGTAAAGAAAAAGATTCATGGGGCTGGGCGTGGCGGCTCACGCCTGTAATCCCAGTACTTTGAGAGGCCGAGGCGGACAGATCATCTGAAGTCAAGAGTTCAAGACCAGCCTGACCAACATGGCGAAACCCCATCTCTACTAAAAATGCAAAGTTAGCTGGGCGTGGAGGCACATGTCTGTAATCCCAGCCACTTGGGAGGGGCTGAGGCAGAAGACTTGCTTGAATCCGGAAGGCGCAGGTTGCAGTAAGCTCAGGTCGTGCCATTGTACTGCAGCCTGGGCGACAAAAGCGAAACTCCATCTCAAAAAAAGAAAAACGATTTGTGGACGAGTTGAAATTTGATATAGTGCTTGAACTATGGATAAGATTTTGATAAATGGGGACCTGACAGGAAAGGGTTTAGACATTAAGTTAAATGACCATTCAAAACGGAGGTGATGGCGTAGCTCAAGCAAAACTCTGAATTTAAAGTAAAAAGTACACATATGTGCAAATCCATGTAGTCAGTTTGATTATAGAGTTTTGTTATATAGCAGTGACAGCACATGTCAGAAAGATAGTGTGGGACTAAGTCATAAATGATGCAAATAACATTCAGAGGAAATTGGAATCTTTGGTAACTAATAGTGAGTCATTTAAGGATATTGTGTATGGAAAATGTTGGTTAAGGGAAAAAAATAGGCTTTGTAAACATAAAGTTTCATTAATAAAAGAAATGTGAGGTGTGAAAGATTTGAGGGTGGGAAGATGATGATGAATTGAAAACATGGAAAGATGGCAAATGAAAATATCCAAAGGCCAGAGTGAAAATAAGAAAATTATGAAAACAAATCTGCTTGCTTTCCAGCATGAGATAAATATTAACATTAGTAGGTGTTTTAACTATTTGAATATATCCACTTACCAGTATCACCCTATGGCTAAACATTTTTAAGGTTCATATTTGGAATTTGTGCTTATTGTGCATTCTATATCAGGGTAATGTAAGTTATTAAACATGCTTAAATATTTTTTTTTTTTTTTTTTTGAGGAGGAGTCTCGCTCTGTCGCCCAGCTGGAGTGCAGTGGCCGGATCTCAGCTCACTGCAATGCTTAAACATTTTTAAAAAGCCACTTTAGTTTGTTTCATCAGATGTTGAAGAACATACTACTGTAATGTTAATAAAAATTACATAATTTATTTTATGATATATTTCTTATCAAATATATTTTTTCTTAAATGCCATTTGTACTTAATTTGGACATTTATATCAAACATAATGCTTCAGATACTTCTTCATAAATTACATATATATGTAATCAGTTTAACTAAATTTTATTGCATTCTGTTTTCCAACTAGTGAAATTAGGCAATAGTTATATTGAATTTTCAGTTTTAATTAAAACCTAAACTAATACATTGTCACTTTTCATTTGAAAGATACTATTTTTTCTTTGACAGAGCAATTTTAATGAGGCAGCATAAATTAGTTCACATTTACCTTTTGGCTGTTTGATTTTTATTACTAATTATAATGACCAGCAATAAACTGATGTGCTTATTCATTTACATAACTGCTTACTGGCATTATTTGCTCTATGTTTGTTAGACTGTCAGTATATCTAACAAACATTTTTAAAAATAAAAGTTCATTTTAATCAAAATTATTGTTTCAGCTGAAGGCATATTGCTTATAACATTAAAGATGTATTTAGCATTTATAAATATAAAAATACATGTGTACATACATGTCCATAAACTTTAAGAAGGCTATGTATATATTCAGAGGTAAAGTTGAAAAGAGGCAATGATTCAGATAACGTAATTGAAAATCATTTAAAAGAGAAAAATTTTCAAAACGGGTTGAGGAGACACAGACCAGCCCAATTCACAGAAACAGTAGTGATTTAGCAGGAAGTCAACAGGTACTCAGGCAAGCTTGTTAAAGGATTTTACTTTCTGGCTTTTAGACCATGTATCTGTACTATGACTAAGTTGGTCCTGGATTGCTTGATTTATTCTTCATTTTTTTTCCTTGGATGTATTAATAGAACAATCAATGAGACCTTGTCAGGGATCAGAATTGGTCATTAAAGGAGCCCAGTACAATGAATCATGCATAGAGTTGCTTTTTTCTTTTTTTTGATAAGCAAATAGAACTGAACTTGGTTGTGCAAATGTTACATATAAGTGCACTGAGTGGCTTTTTATTATAAAATCTACCTTTCAAAAACATTGGATAAAATTTTCAGCTCTATAATCCTTCAGAAAATTATATAAAATCATATTAAATATGCAGTGCAAAATACACATAAGCAAGTGGCTCTATACTCCAGGTGTTTCACACATTTATATAGGCTGACAATTATTTAGATAGCAGCTGAAAAAAGAGATGATCAAGAATGTCATTTGTTGCAATTTTGTCAGATCATGTTTGTTTTGAATATACATTTCTGACTTTGTAAATTAAAATTTTATTTGTTGACAACTGAAGAAAGTGATGTATTATTAAGAAGATCAAGAAAATTGAATGGTATACAAGAAAAATCATTTTTTCAAGCAAGAATTGCTTATTAATTTATTTGAGAAGTTAGAAAATGAAATGTTTTACTGATGGCTATAAATTTAACTGAGAATTCCACAGGAAGATTAAGATAATATAATTCCATTCTGAAGAGAAATAAAACAGCTTTTCAATTTCACATAATCCCAGTTTTCAAAGTACATTTGGGCCATACTTTAAAAAAAGATCTACGCATATGTTTGCATCATCAATAGCGACTAGAAAATTTTGTTCAGTCTTATTTTTGTGACCATGTTATCATTTCATACTATCGACAAAGACATCCCTAAGGAATCAATGAATCAAGATGATTATCCTGGTCCATTCACTTTGGGACTCCCTTGCCGTATTTGTGAAGCAGACTCACTATCCACTGGTTACCACTTAGGCCCGCTACATCTTGGGCTGCAATTTCTACTACCTGTGTGAGTCAGCAGAGAAAGAACACTCACATGGCAAGTTAAGAAATGTCCCTGCAGATAGGCAGCAAGGGATGGTAGAAGCCTAGTTTTTGTGGTGAGCCGATCCCCTAAGGCTCAGAGAAGTTGCCCAAGTTGGATAGAAACTTGGACTGCAGATTTGTATTTGCACTGCAGCTAAGAGACCTCAAAAAGTAGTCTGCCTAGGATTTTATACTTTGGCAGGAAAAGGACATCCTGGGCTATAGCATTGTATGACATCATGTTCTAGCGGAGGCAGGAACAGAGCCTGGGCTTTTCTAGTCTGTTCCTCCTTATCTCACATGTTACCTTCCCAGAACAATCTATAGATATTTTGGAAAACTACAAGTGAGAAAGTGAGGAGAACTTGGTTAGTCCAAGGCCCCACAGAGATGTGTCCTGCAACTTTGTCTACTGGAT
The DNA here is from genome assembly GCF_001698545.2 of Rhinopithecus bieti. Classification (NCBI taxonomy): domain Eukaryota; kingdom Metazoa; phylum Chordata; class Mammalia; order Primates; family Cercopithecidae; genus Rhinopithecus; species Rhinopithecus bieti. The sequence continues at coordinate 1,698,671 of NW_016806339.1, forward strand.
GGTTGCTTTGAAAGGCATGAAGTTTTGTGGGATTCGTCAAATCCCCTAAAGAAAGAAGCTTTCTAGATGATGCTAACATGTATCAGGGCATATTTAGGCATTTCATTTCCTCTTCAATGATAAGTTTGATGATTAATTTAACCAGATCTCCCTAGTATGAAAAACACGAGTGGAAATGAGATTTGCCCTAGGTGTTTTACCCTCTCCTTTATAAAGGACACTAATACTTACTGGGCTTCCCAAGGACTATATTTTAGTTGAAAAAATAATACACACCTCTTTGACCTCCACCCTTACACTCAGATCCTCTGGTAATGGTTGTTGGATTCTCTTCAAGGTTCAAGTTACCTAAATTTCTTTGGAGCTATAATTACATACAGCTAGAAAAAAATGTGCTCTGGAGAGAAACTTAGTGAGGGGTAGGAGAAATATTACTAGAAATACTCTTGACTCAAGACATTTGTATAATGTTGGCAGTGTTACTCATCACTTAAGAGTGTTATGAGTTTTGTATTATATAATTGTATATAAAAGACTCAGATGAGTGACTTGGAAATAAATATGTACCAACTAAATGAAGTTTTTATGATGTGTTGGCACTGCAAAGAAAACCTCTCCAATTTTAGCACCATTTTACTTGCACCTATTTTTTCCTTTTTCAGTCCTTTTGCTTACATCATATTTGCCACATATTTTCTCCTTTTCTCCACTTGTTTCTCATGCATAATTTTTAACAAATTTCCTATTATAAATGTCAGTAAGGACTCTGGTGAGTTTAGAACTTTTGACCCCCAGGGTGTTAAGAGCATTAAACAGTTAGCCAAGGTCAACCCTAAAATCAGAATGGGTAAATGGCCTGGTCTCTGAGAGCTTTTTGTTTGCTTTCTTGAAACTACGGTGAACTAATAATACATTCTTCATTATCCTGAAGTATAAAGCTTTACATATATAAGATGTCTTACAAATGTTAATGAATGTTAATAACATCCACATGGAAAACTAATTTATGTTTGGATTCAGCATTGGAAAGTGTCCTAATATTTACTCCTAAAGTATGACCATCTAATTACTCTGGGATACTTTAGCCAGCTCAGAGGCTATAGAAAGAGCAAGAGTGTGCAAAGGCAATCATGGGAAGTGCCTGGACTTAGGAGCTGGGTGAACTTAGGCATGTACTTGGTTTCTCTGTGTTGTAGCTTATTTGCCTGTTTGTTTTGCCTTATTTTTCATTTGTAAAACTTACATGCTTCATAAGGTTGTTATGAGGATTAAATGAATCTCTGCATGTAAAGAACAGTGCCAGCAACATAGTAAGTGCCCATTGACTGTAGGCTGGTGACTTGTTATTATGCATTTTAGAATCCAAATTGCATTCACTGAGCACTTCATAAGCATGAGGAACTGTAGTAATATCATACACTCTTTCAATTAATAATTTTTATTTAATACATGAATATCACAATCCCGCTACTGCTTACAGCACATAATTGTAGTTTTGTCTTCTGGCAAAGTATGTTGTCATCATTTGATTAAAGCTAGGGTTTAAAATTCTTGGTTGTAAGGTTGACTGATTTCAGATTTGGAGCCAAGACGATTACTCTTTTCTGAATTTATGATTAGCCATGGTTAATATTCATTTATTTTGAAATATAATAACAATTTTTTTAGAGTAAAATAGCATGACGCTTCTATCAGAAGACAAACAGATAAAGAGGAGTTTGTTTCCACAGAGGAAGAAATAAAAATACCTGTGCACATAGGATCTTCCAACATGTCAATTGATCCCAAACATTCTAAAAATCATATGTGGGTTCTGCTTAATTATAGAATTGCAGAAAGTTAACATTAAATAGGGCCTTATTTAGTAGCTAGCTCTACTATCCTCACTAGGAAAAGTTCCTGACTTTCTTAAGATCACAGAATTAGTAAGGGAATTAGAGTCAGAAAGCAGCTCTGCTGATTGTTTGGAACATGGGATTTTGTGCCTTGAGCACAACTAACCCTTAGAGCAAGGTATATAGAAGACATTTAATAAGAATTTGTGGAAGGAATGAATGCTGACTTCAATTCATGACTGTTTGTGTGATCCCCCAATTATCTGTAACTTTAATCTTACCCAAGGTTCCGAAACCAATGTTCTACTAAGGCCTGAAAAATATAAATTACCCTAGGTTAGTGATTCCTAGAGGAGGATTGAATAAATAATCCTCTATCTCAGCCTGGATTTTGAGTGTTATTCTTGCAGTCACCTGGTGATTTGGGTCCTGCTTCCTTGTGCTTTTGTCCCTCTGTGGGGTAAACCAGTTGATTAGCTACTGAGTAATTTCTATTAGCCCAGTTTTCCCAGTGGCTGGAGTTCTATCTTGTTCCCTTTGCCCTTCCTAAGACTTGATACAGAATGAGGCTGATATAGTACTTGATTTGTAAGGATATCATGATGAATCATTGAATTAATGCATGTAAAACCCTTAAGCCCAGGATATAATAAACACTTAATAAATATTAATTTATGAGACAAAATATTTAGTGCAATTAAATTTTTTCAATATTACCCTGAAAACTAACCTCTTTCTTTACTGAATCAACTTTAACAATCAATAAATAATATACATCAAATTCAACTTTCTTTTCATATGAAACCCAAAGATCGAACACCATTTCATAACTGGAATAAATTAACTATGTTTGTTGAAGGTCCTGGCAGAATATGGCCATACATATTGCAGGTTGAAATGGTGATGTTGACAGCAGAAGCCACTCCTGCTAGGGTAAGTTATTCCTAGCCAGCCTTATTGGGTACCTTGTCAAACAGTTGTTGAGAGTGGAATATTGGGTAAAGGAGAAAAGCTAGTGGAGACAAGTGTGGGCTGCCAGGGGAGAAATAAAGGCAGAAAAGGCCAGATATTATTTTAAAAACTTGGCAGATAGAAGAAGAACAAGCAGTAATATAATTAGGTGTCTCATTCAACAATTAGAGGAGTCAAGGGATAATTCTTTTCTCTTTTTTGTTGAGATAGTCTCAGTTTGTTGCCCAGGCTGGAGTGCAGTGACACGATCTCAGCTCACTGCAAACTCTGCCTCCAAGGTTCAAGTGATTCTCCTGTTTCAGCCTCCTGAAGCTGGGATTACAGGCATGTGATACCAAGCCTGGCTGATTTTTGTATTTGTAGTAGAGATGGGGTTTCACCATATTGGCCAACTGGTCCCGAACTCCTGACCTTGTGATCCGCCTGCCTTGGCCTCCCAAAGTGCTGGGATTATAGGCGTGAGCCACCGCACCCGGCAGAAAATTCTTAATTCTCAATGTGGTGAAATCCCTTGGATATTTCCAAGAGAGTTGAGTTGTCATTGCTCTTATTGATTCCATCCTTTTGGGAAGCAGTCAAGATAGCATCAGCCAGAGACATGTCTTCCTCCTCATGTTCTTATAACCACCCAACTTCTCCTTTAAGGCCATCACAGAACAATTGTGTGTGACATGAACTGCAACTGGAGAGAGAGATTCAAAGCATCTTTTACTGCTGTATAGGTCAGTGTAGCAAAGATAGAGAGAAAGGAGTCAGTACTTAAAATTTTTAGAGAAACAATCAAGACTTAAAGATTATGTTCATGCAAAGAGGAGTGGAAGAAATGTGGTTGAGAGCTACATATAAATGGTGGTGTTACTGTAAATGGTAACAGATAGGAAAAGATTGGGTGGATTTAGAAGTCTGCACAAAAGCAACCTGCCTCTCAAAAATAATTCTTCAGAACAGTTGCCATTTATTTTACCACTAGCAGCATCACAGTTTTGAGTAAGCCAACAAGATCATGTAAGATTTAAAAAGCATCATGTATGCACAAGGCAGATGAAATCTAACATAAAGCTCTCTTTCAAGTGTATTTTGTTGCAGAAACTTTACCTAATTGCAATGAATTCATTTTTCTGTGTTTTGTTTATAGTATATAAAAGATAATGTAGGCCTTTGAATAGGACACTTTAAAATATTCATGTCTTCTCCCATCACAGCTTGTATTGTAAGCAAATTGTTACTTAGTTGTATAAAACACACTTAAATGTGTTGTAAATAACTTAACTTTGAGAAAGTGCAGGAAGTTTATTGATAGTACTTGACATGTGTTTAAAGTATTGAAGCATATTTGACCTCAAATTATGGAGCAAGAATATTAACCCACATTTTCTGTGATAAGAAGTCATAAAATAATACTTCACATTTAACTCCATTGAACATTTTGATTAGGGCTTGCTTTTATAATGGTGGAAAAATAAAAGAAAGAACATTACTATTAAAATTATTGCAAGGAGAAATGGCAGTACATATGCCAATCATTAGGAATTAAGTATCCACAGTGTCCTTACCACTAGGCACTAGATATGGTAAAAAAAAAAGTTGCTTACCTTATATGTACCTCTCCGTGTTCTTACTAACAGAGCCCTGGTGTTAACCAGAGTGAGCCTCTTGAGTTACTTGTCTTTCCTCTGACAGGTATTTTTGCTTTCTTCTAGTCACAGTATAAGGTAAAATTCTTACACAGGCATTCCAAGAAGACGTTTTTGCTTTCTTCTAGTCATAGTATAAGGTAAAATTCTTATGCAGGCATTCCAAGGATGCCTACATGATTGGACTCCTTTTACTTCTCTGACTCCATCTCTTACTGTTTTTCCCACCTGTATATTCTCTGTTACAGACATTGGTTTCCTTGCTTTCTCTAATGTGCTTTGCATGATTCTAATGCATAGCTTTTGCACTGGCTAGTTTCTCTCCCTGAAAGATTCTTCCTGCAGATATAAGGCTAATTTCTTCTCCTTCAGTAACTATCTGCTTAAATGTCATCTACTCAACGAAAGCCACCAGGACCACCCTGTTAAAAATTACACCCACTGGAAACCTCTGCCTGCCTGACCAACACTCCAAATCCCCCTTACCTGCTCAGGTTGTCTAAACAGTTACTATGTTAACCTACTATGCATTTATTAAGCTCATTGCTTACTCTTTGTTACTTATCACTAGAATATAGCATCACATGTGCAGGTATTTTTGTCTACTTTATTTATTACTGTATCTACAAATCCGCAGAACAGTGCCAGACACATAGAGATGTTCAGTTAATATTTGCTGAATCAAATTTCTAGGTGTGGCAATGTGTCTAACTAAATTTTCAAATTTCTTTAAAGATTCAGGTCTTGTCTATAAGATTTTAAGCATGAATTTTTTTCATGGAATCTTGAGGAATTTTTTTTTTTAAGGAGAACTTTTCCTCCTGTATTCTCTGTATTTTTTGAAAAGCAAAAATGTATCATTTTTTAGTTACTATGTGAATTTTCTCAAAATGAAAGCATTCTAGTCATCAACAATACCTTTCCTTCCTCATTCATACTACATATTCGATAGTTCAATGAATCTACCTATTTTACTTTCAAAGTATCTCACGTTTCCTCACTCTTTCAGTTTCTATTGCCGCTTTCTGAACTGCCCCCATCCATTTCACTGTAATGAATTCTATTTACTAAAATAGAAATCTGTATAATGTTGCCACACCCTTTATTCTTTTTGTTATTTTGTTTTTGAGACAGAGTCTCACTCTTTCACCCGGGCTGGAGTGCAGTGGCGCGATCTTGGCTCACTGCAACCTCCACTTCTAGGATCAAGCCTCAGCCTCCTGAGTAGCTGGGACTACAGTCACAAGCCACCAAGGCCGGCTAATTTTTGTATTTTTAGTAGAGGCGCAGTTTCACCATATTCGTCAGGCTGGTCTTGAACCCCTGACCTCAGGTGATCCACCTGCCTCAGGCTCCCAAAGTGCTGGGATTACAGGCGTGAGCCGCCACACTCTTTATTCTTATTTTTCCTTTGCTCACAAAATAAAGTACTAACTACTTGTCATAGAATTCTAGATCCTTTGAAGCCTGTTTCTGCTGTATCTTTTAAGAGTATTCTTAACTTGATTCCCATTCTCATGCACCATAAACTCCAGTCACCCAGATATAATTTTGTTGCCCAAAATGTTGTAAATTTTCTTCAATTTTGCCTTTGCAAGTGTTGGTTTTTAACTAAAAGTACTTTCTGTCTTGTGGTTGGTAAAAATGCTGCTTATTTACCTTAATTGGGATATGTGGTTATGCTGAAGTAGCATGCAACCTCTTTTGGTTTAATACAATATAATGGTGGTATTCAAAGTATGGTCCATGGACACCTTTAAGTCCCTGAAACCCTTCCAGGGTCCTGGTGAGGGCAAACTAGTTTCAAAGTAATATTAAAATGGCATTTTTCTTTTTAACTTTGTTGACATTTGCACCCATGATAGTACTATTGTGGGTAAAGGTGGTGGCATCAAACAGAGTGACTATTACCCATTATATCCTTCACTTCACTAGATTCTACATTTGTGCCCACAAGAGAAAAAAAAAAAAAAAAAGGTAGTGTTCTTTAAAAAATGTACTTGATGAGGCAATGAAAATTATCAATTAAAATTTGACCCTTGAATACATGTCTTTTTAATATTCTGTGTGACACAATGGGAAGAATACGCAAAGCACTCCCACTGCATACAAAGTAGGATGATTTTCTCCAAGAAAAGCACCTATGCACTAGTTTGAGTTTTGAGCTGAATTGGCACATTTTAATGGAACACTGTTTTTACTTAAATAATGACTGACAAACTACATTTATTCAAAATTGGATATTTGGCAGACATTTAGAAACATCAATGAAGCGAGTCTATCATTTCATGAAAATCAACAGAGACTTTTATGATTAATGATACATTTCAGGATTTCAAATGAAAGAATTTTGAAAATCATGTGTTTGCCACAGGGAGTTTGACAGCCCCCCAATACCTGAACATTTTGCTGGTGAGACTGGTGGTGATAGTAACACCTGTAATTTTTTTATTTTATTTTACCTTTTTAAAAGGACTTTTACTCTTGTTTCTCAGGCTGAAGTGCAGTGGTGTGATCTCAGATCACTCCAACTTCCGTCTCCCAGGTTCAAGTGATTTTCCTGCTTCAGCCTCCTGAGTAGCTGGTATTACAGGCACGTGCCACCATGCCTGGCTAATTTTGTATTTTAGTAGAGATGGGATTTCACCATGTTGGCCAGGCTGGTCTTGAACTCTTGACCTCAGGTGATCCACCTGCCTCAGCCTCCCAAAGTGCTGGGATTACAGGCATGAGCCACCACTCCCAGACAATTCTTTTACATTGAAAATAAAACTTGCTTAAAGCTAAAGGATCTGAATGGCTAAGTCAATCAATTTTTTTTTCCAGATGACCAGTGCATCACGTTAAAAAATTGTGACAATAAAAGATGTATTCACAGTGCAAAATAAATGATGAATATTAATGTAACAATATAAAAAGTTCATTGATATGGTTTTAGATTCCAGATTGCAATTAACCTTTAATAAAGTACAATTTATTGAGCATTTTCATTTGACATAAAAGAAGAAGATGCATAATTACCTGGAAAGGCTGTTTAAACACTCTTCCTTTTACCAACTACATAGTTGTACAAGCTCAGATTCCTTTGTATGCTTCTGCTAAAACAGTGCATCTCAACTGATTTGATACAGAATCAGATAAGAAAAATGAATTTCATTCTATGAAGGAAGAAATAAAGAGGACTTCCATTTGTAAGTAAATTAAATGCAACTTGCTATGATCTAAGGTTTGTGTCCACCCAAAGTTATATGCTTAAATCATAACCCCCAAGGTGACGGTAATCAAAGGTAGGGCCGTCAGGAGGTAATTGATTAATGTGGATGGGGCCCTCATTAATGACATTAGTGTACTTATAAAAGAGGCCTAAGGAAGGTTGTTTGCCCCTTCCACCATTGAGGACCAATGACAATGTGAATCTGCCATCTATGAACCACAGAGCAATCCCTCACCAGATACCAAATCTGTAGACACCCTGATCTTGTCAAACTTCCCCATCTCTAGAACTATGAGAAAGAAAATTCTATTTATAATTTACTCAGTTTTTCTGGGCGCAGTGGCTCATGCCTGTAATGCCAGAACTTTGGGAGGCTGAGGCAGGCGGACCACCTGAGGTCAGGAGTTCAAGACCAGCCTGGCCAACATGGCAAAACCCCGTCTCTAATAAAAATACAAAAATTAGCTGAATGTGATGGCACAAGTCTGTAATCCCAGCAACTTGGGAGGCTGAGGTAGGAGAATCACTTGAACCTGGGAGGTGGAGGTTGCAGTGAGCTGAGATCATGCCACTGCATTTCAACCTGGGAGACAATGTGAGGCTCCATCTCAAAAAAAAAAAAAAAAAAAAAAAAAAAAAAGAAGTTACTCAGTCTAAGGTATTTCATTTTACCAGCCCAAACAGACTCAGATGGGCCTTCTCACTGATTTGTTTGTTGTTTTTGGTTTTTTAAATATATTTTTTAATTTTT
>NW_016806339.1:1707601-1796594 GCF_001698545.2 Rhinopithecus bieti
CCTCCCAAAGTGCTGGGATTACAGGCATGAGCCACCGTGCCCGACTTGTTTTATATTTTAATTAAAATAATATATTTTATGTTAAGTGCATATATTGATTAAAATATATTATTTTAATTAAAATATAAACAATTTAACAAATTTCTATTTTATTTATTGTTGTTTGTATAAATTTAAGGGGTATAAGTGCAGTTTTGTTACATGAATATATTGAGGAATAACTAGGTCTGGGTTTTTATGTATAACCTTCACCTAGTAAATAATTTCTCATCTCTCAACCTTGTCACACCCTCTCACCTTTTGGGGTCTCCAATGTGTTCATGATTTCAGACTTTATGTCTATGTGTACACATTATTTAGCTCCCACTTGTAAGTGAGAACATGCAGTACTTGACTTTATGTTTCTTAGTTGTCTCCCTTAAGATAATGGCCTCCAATTCCATACATGTTGCTGCAAAAGACATGATTTCATTATTTTTAATGGCTAAATAGTATTCCATGTGTGTATATATGCATATCGTAATATTTACCATATATATGCTGTATGTGTTTGTATATATGTATGCATGTATGTATATGTAAATTGGCCATTTGCATGTCTTCTTTTGCAGAATATCTATGCAAATCCTTTGTCCATTTTTTAAATAGGGTTATTTGTAATGTAGGATTTGTCATGACCCCTTTGTTGGACTTGTGACAGGGATGTCCTGTTTACTCAGCCTGCCATGCTCAGCTCCTTGCAAGAGTGAGCACACGAGTGAGCAAGTCTGGCTGCTCCAGACACCAGCAGGAGCAAGCTCCATGCAGAGCCCATGGCAGTGCCCAGGTGGGGATGTGGATGATACCAAAGACCAGAAGACATGTTACAATGCTCTCTTAGCTCCGCTGTCCATAGAGAATGGTGTGTCATTAGCTCAGCTGGCCCCTTGCCTTATCACGTGAGGCAGCTGCCCTCCACTGGTGAGGGCAAAGGGCCAGTGTGGCAGCCTATTTTGGGTACTTGCACTCAGTGGGTCCCAAGGTCTTGTTCAGTGTCTCAGTGTCCAAGAGGAATGAGGTCATGTGGACACTTGAAGGATAGTGAAGGCAGATAATTTTATTTAGCAATGGATATGGCTCTCTGTGGAAAGGGGAGCTGGAGAAGGGACAGGATGGGCAGGTAGTCTTCCCTTGAGGTCTGGCCAGTTATTCCCTGAAGTCAAGCTATCTCTCTTAAATCAAGCCATCTCTCCTCTGAAGTCCAACCATCTCTGAGAAGTCAAGTTGCCTCTCCTCAGTCAAGCCACCAATCTCTCCTTTAGCAACTGAGTCTAGGGTCTTTATAGGCACAGGATGGAGGATGGGGTGGAACATATGTGGTTTTGGAAAAAGCAACATTTGATTGTCAAAAGGCATTCTTCAGAAGAACAAGATCAGGAGAGTAGGCAAACAGGAATAGAAGTTATTGCTCTGGATAGTGGCTTTTGGGCTTTCTGGCTTGAAGATGGGCTTTTACCAGGGACCTGCACCTGTTTGCCTCCTGCCTCTATCATTTGTTTTGCTGTTGTTGTTGTTGTGTTGTTTGCATTCCTTATGTTTATAGCAGTCTCCTGTTGGATGCTAGTTTGCAAATATTTTCCCCCATTCTATAGGTTTTCTGTTCACTCTGTTGATTATTTCTTTTTCTATGCAGAAGCTTTTCAGTTTGAGCCCCATTTGTCTATTTTTGTTTCTGTTGCATGTGCTTTTGAGGTCTTAGTCATGAATTCTTTGCCTTAGACCATGTCAAAAAGTTTATCTAGGTTTTCTTCTACTATTTCTATTTTTTCAAGTCTTACTTTTAAGTCTTTAATCTACCTTCAGTTGATTTTTTTGTATATGGTGAGAGATAGGGGTCCAGTTCCATTCTTCTGCATATGGCTATCCAGTTTTCTCATCATTTATTGAAAAGGATGTTTTTTCTTCATTGTGTGTTTTTGTTGACTTTGTCAAAGATCAGTTGGCTATAAGCATGTGGCTTTATTTCTGGGTTCTCTATTCTGTTTCATTAATTGCTGTGTTCATTTTTATATTAGTACCATGCTGTTTTAGTTACTGTAGCCTTACAGTATAATTCAAGGTCAGTAATGTGATGCCTCCAGCTTTGTTCTTTTTCTGAAAGATTGCTTTAATTTTTATTTTAATTTGAAACACAGTAATTATTGATAGATAAAACCTATATACACAAAAGCTCTCTGGGATCCTCAATAGTTTTTAAGACAGTGAAGGAATCCCGAGACCAATGTGTCTGAGAACAGACCAGTAAAATTTGTTTTCTCATTTTCGCTACAGGCCTAATACAGTAAGCTAGGGGATCATATTTCAAATTATCATTCAGGAGATCAGGATGAGAGGGGCTTTCCTATCTTACATTTGTACCACTTGTAAATTGTAACTTGTTTACAAGCAAGGAAGCAGATGTAAAATACACATAGCCACAAGCTAAATTCTGTGCGGTGGTTTAAACATATCTAGAGACAGGAAAAGCCAGTGAGGGAAGATGGCAACAGGGAGTTTTAAGCAAGAAGTATTAGATGAGTATAGATATTCGATTAATGATAGTAAATAGACAGATGAATTGGTTGGCACAGGAGTATTCACAGAGAGAAGAACAACATTGAAGAAAGTTCTGCTGGATTTGTCACAATGACATTCATGATTGTGAGGAATGCATTCCAACATTAACGGAAGGTCTCCATTAGCAGATGGAGGGAGAAGGGTATTTGGAAAGCCAGGTAAGATTAGAGAGTGGTGAATTTTTTATTTTTATTTATTTATTTTTTTGAAATGGAGTCTCGCTCTGTCACTCAGGCTGGAGTGCAGTGGTGCGATCTCAGCTCAGTGCAGCCTCCAATTCCTGGGTTCAAGCGATTCTCATGCCTCAGACTCCCAAGTAGCTGGGACTACAGGCATGTGCCACTGCATCCAGCAATTTTTTGTATTTTTAGTAGACATGGGGTTTCACCATGTTGGCCAGGTTGCTCTCAAACTCCTGACCTCAGGTTATTTGCCCACCTCAGCCTCCCAAAGTGCTGGGATTACAGGCATGAACCACCATGCCCGGCCAAAAGTAGTGTATTTTTAACATGAACCAAAATAGTTCATATTTGATTTATTAAATACGAGACTTTTGATTTTGAGAAGGGTTATGATGCATGTAGCATTTGAAGAAGTTAGATTGGTATCAGTGGTTTGTGGAATGGTTAATTGAATGTGTCTGAGACTGAAATTAGCAAAGCTAGCTAAGGATTTTTGAACAAATCCCAATCATTAGCAGTATTAATTTTTAATTGAGGGTTGAGGGGAGAGTTTAGAGAAAGTGAGGGGAGAACAAATATGAGAGATGGTTGGAAAAAAACATAAATTAGTTTTGTTGGCTGACTGGATATTGGGAATAAATATACTTTATACTCTTTGTAGAGCTTTTCTTGACTCTTTTTCTAGCCCTTTCTCTACTTAGAAAGCATTCTTCCCATCAATATATATCAATATATGCCCACAGAAATTATCACTCCTAACTTCAATCATAATTTTTTTCCTTACACATATACTTAGATGAGTAGATGTCAAAAGTCATTAGTATAAGCTAAGTTCCATATACCTCTGTGGCCTAACACGATGGTTGGCATATGCTGAGTGCTTAATAAATATTTATTTACTGCATAGTTGTATTATATATTTAATGTTTCAACTTAGGAAGAATGATTTATTTGTTCATCTAAGGCTCAGAAATAAAAGAATGAGTATCATTTGGTATATATGTATTTTGAAAAAGAGTATTGACCAAACTTCAGTTTTAATTTAAACTTAGTAAATTTTAAAGGCAGAGTTACAGAATACATAGCATCCTATATACACTGTAGCATTGTTTTTCCTTTCTATGTTGCATAATTGCATAAAATATGTTTCTATTAATAGTAAATATCATACTATAAGGCAATCTGGGAAAGTCTATCAGACAAAATTATAGTGAAAAATAATATAAAAGTGTGAACTCGTATGTGTGACTTATACTTTCACTTATTTTTAGTTTATTAGGAAATGTATGAGCCTACACTTCTAAGTCATCAGGAATTGGTCAGATATTTTTCTAAGTGCTTTCAACACAGTAATTAATTGAATCCCCAAAATAACACTATGAAGGAGGTATTATTATTATTTCTGCTTTACACATGAAGAAATTGAAGTAAGGGATCATCAGGAACTTGCACAATGTCACGTAAGTGTATCATATATATTTGTGACAGAGGCAGTATTTGTCTCAGGTAGTCCATTACCTTTGTCTTTGGAATGGAGCTTTTCCTATTAGGACATTATAGAGTTGTAAACATCTCATAAAAATGTCATTAAATTCCATATGATAGTATTTTATATATATAAAGGGTGATATTTTTCTCCTTCAAGGAAAAGCAGATTGGATTTTGCCAAATGGAGAATACAGGAAAAATTCACAGTTTCTTAGAAAATCCTATGTATTTATAGATCCAAAATAGTCCAATGTGTCTTATTTTACAATGAAATCTTAAAGTTAGGATCTGAAATTAGGAAGTAAGGATGCAAAGCTCTCCTCTATGGATTTAGAATCTAAAGTTCTCCAACACAAATGCAAAATTAGCTATGAAGATGATTCAAAGCATATGTCAGTATTGGAAATAGCAAAAGGCTCTTATCAAAAGAATAAGCAGCACATTATACACTAAGAACTTCTAAAAAATGTGCATGTGAGAGATACCAAAATCATGAACACATCACTATTATTATCATTATCATCATCATTTTCATCAGTTGCTATTTTTTAAATATACAGGGTTCATGATACAGAATTAAATGCTGCAAGATCACAAAATATTTAAAATTGCAAAGGAGCTCAAAAGTAAAACTACTGTGTGTTACCAGAGAAATTAAAATAGTGGCTCATTAATTGATTAAAGCTTAACACTTTCCAGCAACTGAAAGGATGACATTAAGTATTTTGCAGGTAGTTTATACAAAAGGGAAATTGTATATGAAAGAGTTAACATAGAGTTAAAATTATCTGCAATCAGACCCTGCTGAATGTTTGAGAATCTGACTCAATATTTGGAATCAATTAAATTTTCCTATATATAGAATTGACATTCCTGTTTAAAAAAATCAAAGTGCCCTTTTTCTTTATTGTTTTGATGTCGGTAGATATATGATTTTTAGAGGGAAACTATCTCTTTCCACACAAGGATTTAGATTTGAAATAAAATATTGAAGTCCAAATGACAGCCTTCATATGCATATTATACAATCAAAATCAGTGACATGGTTGTTTATTTGAAAATAGAATGAAAATGGGCTTTCTTAAAAGCAAAGGTAGTATTCAGTTCACATATTACATACTAAAATTAAAACTAACAAAAGAAATCAAAACACAGTTGCTTTAATCTTTAATTGATGTGTAGATCATATAGGTTGGGATTAAAATAAGATAATCATTCCAAAATTTTATCTTTATGAGTGAGTAAAAAATAGTGGACCAGTTGCCAAATACCTTTAGAAAAATGATACATAGGTATGCTTTTATATAGAATGGATCTGCTTGCAGAGTTGACAGAAATTTAAATATTTTTTGAAATTGAATTAAATATTAGTTGTGAGTATAATTAGAGGTGATTATAATTGAAACTACCCTGGTAAAAACTAATGTTTCCTGTAAATTGAGAGTAGTAACTTCATATATCTACTCAGTATGCTATAGTTTTATGTATGTCTGCATGTATGTATTAAGTAAAAAATGGGTTTAATTTTATACTCTTCATTTCATTTTAGTATTCATTTGAATTCTTATTGTTTTAGAGAATCTCAAAAGTCACAGAAGTATTTGAAAAAAATAGACATATAATTGAAGGTGGCCCTCTCTAAGAAATAGAGATAAAAATCTGTTCTCTTCAAACAAGTAAATTAAGGGATAATGATTTATATCTTAAAATCACCTTGAGGATTTCTTAAAAGGTGACTTTTCCCTGATGAGTGTCAGAATCACCTGGTTCAGGTATATGGGATTTAAGCAAAATACACAAGTGATGTTGATGCACACCAAAATGTCATTGCTTTATTGCCTTAAAAATAATCTTGATTCATAGAAATTCCATGACACATTTTATGCACTTTCTTTGATTCCCTTTGCATTGCCTCAAGAACTTTCAGACTTGAGACTTTGCTAGACAGGCACTCTACTCCAGTCTGTAGGGTTCCACCACTGAGGCTAGCTAGTTCCACACCAGAGTCTTTGTATCCTTCCCCAAAACTTGAATGAACTGTCATACCAAGGAATGTGTAATCTTGCCTTGAGAGAGGCCAATTACCTTATCCAGATGAAGCAACCAGAAACACAGCAGAGTTAACCTATTGTCAGGAGAAATTTGACTAATAGAAATAGGCAATGGGAGAGAAGTGGATAGATGTATCATTCTCTTCTGTTCTTCCCTCAGACCGCCCTGATGCGTGATTTCTCCATTTAGCATACCTGGAGATGCAGCACTTGACTGAATAGACACATGTGCTATTGATTTACTTTCACAGCTCATCAAGAAGCTAGTGCAACTCTTCTCATTCTTTGTTTCACTAAATGTTTACTCCTGTATTTTATCCTGTATTTTTTTTTAAAGAAACCCAGGCAAAGACAGTCTATGTGCATACATTTTAAAAGAAATATATCTATTATATTAAGTCAAATATTTTTATATTTATAAAGTATCTTTAATTCAAGTCTACAAAAATAAAATGAATCACAGAAAAAACAAATCCAGTCTTGTTATAAGAGCTATTAATGCAGAAACCCAGAGTTGCATAGAGAACACAAATTACTTATTTTCATGGTGTTTTTGACCAACACTTCTTAAATGTCCCAGTTCACAATCTAATTTTTTGGGATAAAAAAGATTCTTGAATTCTTTCTTTCATTCCACTTGCCCACAAGTCCCTACCAATCCCCCCATAAAACCATCACTCAGAAGTAATTGTTTTATTTTGAAGAAGTGGAGGCTGTAAAATGTGTTTACTTGTTATTACAAAATGCAAGTGACTGTGATGTATGGAAGAATCAGTGGGAGTGATGCTTTTCCTATCAATATGAATTAACTTATTTTCTCATCAATTTTATCGGTAGTGGGGGAAATAGATGACAAAGATGGCCAAATGTTTAAAAATTTGATTAGTATATTTCTAGCTTGAGTCCTTCAAATTAAGTGGCCTCCTTCTCTTTGTGCTTTTTTATATAAAAATTTCGGCCGGGCGCGGTGGCTCAAGCCTGTAATCCCAGCACTTTGGGAGGCCGAGACGGGCGGATCACCAGGTCAGGAGATCGAGTCCATCCTGGCTAACACGGTGAAACCCCGTCTCTACTAAAACTACAAAACCTAGCTGGGCGTGGTGGTGGGAGCCTGTAGTCCCAGCTACCCGGGAGGCTGAAGCAGGAGAATGGCGGTGAACCAGGAAGCGGAGCTTTGCAGTGAGCCCGAGATCGTGCACCGCAACCCCAGCCTGGGCACAGAGCAACTCTGTCTCAAAAAAAAAAAAAAAAAAAAAGAAAGAAACACTGCAAGACTGTAAAAAACAAATGTATAAAATTATTTGATGTCTTTCCAGCAATATCGTTTACAAAATGGAAAGACACTGATCTGGCAAATTACATACATCTTGTAAGGAGGACCTATATTAATAGCCCTAATATTAAATATTTGACCAGAAATGTTATACAAATACTATACCTTTTTATGTAGCCACATGTAAATATTAAACGTAAACTCAATGCAGTGAGCTAGATCCGGCCACTTGCGCTCCAGCCCTGGTGGCAGAGCAAACCCCGTCCAAAAAAAAAAAAAAAAAAAAAAAAAAAAAAAGATTTTCGCTTAAAAATCATCCTAGATCAAGCTACCATTGACTTTCTTCACAGAATTGGAAAAAACTTTAAATTTCATATTGAATCAAAAAAGAGCCCGTATAGTCAAGATAATCCAAAGCAAAAAGAATAAAGCTGGAGGCATCACGCTACCTGACTTCAAATTATACTACAAGGCTACAGTAACAACTGCTACCAAACTGATATATAGACCAATGGAACAGAACAGAGGCTTCAGAAATAATGCCACACATCTACAACCATCTGATCTTTGACAATCCTGACAAAAACAATAAATGAGGAAAGGATTCCCTATTTAATAAATGGTGTTGGGAATACTGGCTAACCATATGCAGAAATCGGAAACTGGACTCCTTTCTTACACCTTATACAAAAATTAACTCAAGATGGACTAAAGACTTAAACGTTAAGTCCTAAAACCATAAAAACCTTAGAAGAAAACCTAGGCAATACTATTCAGGACATAGGCATGGGCAAAGACTTCACGACTAAAACACCAAAAGCAATAGCAACAAAAACCAGAATTGACAAGCGGGATCTGATCAAACTAAAGGACTTCTGCATAGCAAAAGAAACTATCATCAGAGTGAACAGGCAACCTATAGAATGGGAGAAAAATTTTGCAATCTATCCATCTGACAAAGGGCTATATCCAGAATCTACAAAGAACTTAAACAGATTTACAAGAAAAAAACAACCACTTCAAAAAGTGGGCAAAGAATATGAACAGATACTTCTCAAAAGAAGACATTTAAGCTGCCAACAAACATATGAAAAAAAGCTCATCATCACTGGTTATGAGAGAAATGCAAATCAAAACCACAATGAGATACCATCTCACTCCAGTTAGAATAGAGATCATTAAAAAGTCCAGAAACAACAGATATGGGAGAGGATGTAGAGAAATATGAAAGCTTTTACACTATTGGTGGGAGTGTAAATTAGTTTAACCATTGTGGAACACAGTGTTTCGATTCCTCAAGGATCTAGAACTAGAAATACCGTTTGACCCAGCAATCCCATTACTGGGTATATACCCAAAGGATTATAAATCATTCTACTATAAAGACACATGCACATGTATGCTTATTGTGGCACTGTTCACAATAGTAAAGACTTGGAACTATCTCAAATGTTCATCAATGATAGACTGGATAAAGAAAATGTGGCACATATACACCATGGAATAATATGCAGCCATAAAAAAGAATGAGTTCATGTCCTTTGCAGGGGCATGGATGAAGCTGGAAACCATCATTCTCAGCAAACTAATACAAGAATAGAAAACCTAACACCACATGTTCTCACTCATAAGTGGGAGTTGAACAATGAGAACACATGGACACAGGGAGGGGAACATCATACACTGCGGCCTGTCAGGGTGTGGGGAGCTGGGGAGGGATGGCATTAGGAGAAATACCTAATGTAGATGACAGGTTGATGGGTGCAGCACCCACCATGGCATGTGTGTACCTATGTAACAAACCTGCACATTCTGCACATGCACCCCAGAACTTAAAGTATTATATAAAAAGGTCATCTTAGAAATAAGAATTATGTTTTACATGAAATAGAGGATCTATATTGTGACTTATTATATCTGTATCTGTTCTCTAGATTAAATACAAGTCTGCTGCAGTTTGCTGGAGGTCCATTCCAGACCCTGTTTGCCTGGGTATCAGCAGCAGAGGCTACAGAACAGCAAAGATTGCTGCCTGCTCCTTTCTCTGGAAGCTTCATCCCAGATTGGCACTGGCTTGATGTCAGCTGGAGCTCTCCTGTATGAGGTGTGTCTGTCAACCCCTCTTGGGAAGTCTCTGCCAGTCAGGAGGCACAGGGGTCAGGGACCCATTTGAGGAGGCAGTCTGTCCCTTAGCAGAGCTTGAGTACTGCTCTGGGAGAATCCTCCTTGTAAGGATCTGCCACACTCTTCATAGCCAGCTGGCAGGAATGTTTAAGTCCACTGAAGCTGTGCCCACAGCTACCCCTTCCCCCAGGTGCTCTGCCCCAGGGAGATGGGAGTTTTATTTATAAGCCCCTGACTGGGGCTCCTGCCTTTCTTTCAGAGATGCCCTGCCCAGTGAGGAGGAATCTAGTGAAGCAGTCTGGCAACAGCCACTTTGCCGCACTGTGATGAGTCTCGAGCAGGGTCAGGGGAAAGTGGCCAACTCAAGTCTCAGTTATGGTGGATGCCTCTCCCCCTACCAAGCTCGGTCGTCCCACGTTGACTTCAGACTGCTGTGGTGACAGTGAGGATTTCAAGCCAGTGGTTCTTAGCTTGCTGGACACCGTGGGAGTGGGACCAGCTGAGAGAGACTGCTTGGCTCCCTGGCTTCAAGCCCCCTTTCTAGGGGAGTGAACAGTTCCGTCTTGCTGGGGTTTCAGGCGTCACTTGCATACGAAAAAGTAACTGCAGCTAGCTCAGTGTCTGCCCAAACAGCTGCCCAGTTTTGTGCTTGTAACCCAGGGCCCTGGTGGTGTAGGCATAGGAGGGAATGTCCCGGTCTGCGGATTGCAAAAATCATGGGAGAAGCGCACTCTCTGGGTCAGATAGCACAGCCCCTCATGGCTTCCCTTGGCTAGGGGAGGGAGGTCCCCTGCCCCTTTTACTTCCCAGGTGAGGCTATGCCCCACCCTGCTTCTGCTCGTCCTCCGTGGGCTATACCCACTACCTAACCAGTCCCAATGAGATGAGCAGGGTACCTCAGCTGGAAATGCAGAAATCACCCTTCTTCTGCCTTGGTTTCGCTGGGAGGTGCAGACGGGAACTGTTCCTATTCAGCCATCTTGCCTCTATCTGTAAGAGAGTTTTATTGCTCTACAACAAATTACCAGAAACTTAGTGGCTTTGAAATGACATTTAACATCTCACAGTTGCTTTAGATCTTTGGATTAGGAGTTTAACCAAGGCGTAGCTGAGTTGGTTCTGTACTTCAGGATCTCTCACAAGCTGAAGTCAAGGTGTTGGCTAGGCAGTAGTCATCTCAAGGCTCAACTAGGGAAGGAGCTGCTTCTAAGCTCATTCACGTGGTGGAGGGTAAGATTCAGTACCTCTTAAAGTGGTAGACTGAGGGTGTCAGTTCTTTGCTGACTGTTGGAGAAAGGCTGCATTTAGTTCCTTGCTACTTGGGTGGCTCCACAGAGTAGCTCAAAATATGAGAGCTTGCTTTATAAGAGCAAGTAAGTTAGAAATGTGAGCAAGAGAGAAAATGAGACAGAGGGAGGGAGAGAGAGAGAGAGAGAGAGAGAGAGAGAGAGAGAGAAAATAGAGAGCTAGAGAGAACAAAATGAAAGTCACTATCTTTCATCATTTAATTTTAGAATTGACATCCCATCTCTTTTGCCACATTCTATTCATTAAAAGAAAGCTAAGGAGAGGGTATTACACAGGAGCATAAGTAACAGGAGTCAGAGAGCATTGGGAACCATTTCAGAAGCTGACTAATGTCATCTCCTAGAATTTATTAAAGACTAAGGAATAATATATGTATAGATTCATTTTATGTTTATAATTCATTTTATACAAGTAAACAAGATTTTACGCAAATAGTCATCATTGTGAAAAAATGTCTTATAAAATTTTCCTTAAATAAATATTTTGCCCTAACAGTATCATTAAAAAACTATTTTATTTGCATATTGTCTCATAGATGCCATACTTGGTAATATGCATTTGAACCCAGTTTAAATCCAGCCATCGATCAATCACCCTACTATCTCTGCTTGAAGTGAGTTGTATGTTGTAATAAAATATACAAGTTTAAAACATGGGTTTTGTCTAGCCATCTTCCTGAAAAGCCAAACCTATAAAATGTGAAAAATTATAAATTAAACTTTACATATTGTAAGTGATAAACTGAATAATACAGACTTTAAATAATGCAGAGATTGCTAGAGAAAAAAAATCAACAAAGTTGAAGTAAGTACAAAAGGTTTTATTTAGGAGTTGAAGCTTGAGGTGGGCCTTGAAAAATAGTGAGTGCATTTGTTATTCTCTGCCTACAAGTCTACAACTTCCTTCCTAATTTGTGGGGCATTCTCAATTGTGTATTTTCTGGCAAAAAGAAACATCTTACCTCCCAAAGTACAGATCAACTCCATGCCAACTGGCATGGAGTGCACTGATGCATGACTTCGTCTATCAAATATTCCTTAGCTAAAATTTTTCATATGGAGCAAATTAGACAAAGATGAAGTAAATTCCTTTGTGGTGGTGTGTGGTGATGTGTTCTTTGCTGCTTGACTCTCCAGAATTGCCTTGATTTTTCTTGATTTTTCTAGGTCTAGTTTTCCAGTAATTCTATTGGCTACTTGTCAATTCCTCTTCTGCTTTAAGATAGACAGCATCTGTTTACCTTGCTTGCATTCATCAGATTGGTTGACATAGCCAAATGCCAGGTAGGTAAAGAACCATGGTAAGTTTGCTTCAGGTTAGGGAGACAGCACGAACAAAGGGCTGACTATTTGGTATTTTTTGGCATAATTAATACCATGGACAGATGTGTATGTCTGATTTGGTAAGCATGTCTGTGACAAGCACCATGAAGTAAATAGAGAATGCTAATTAGATAACACCTGTCTCTGATAAAGATGAATGTGCATATTTTCAGTCTTAAAAGTTGAAAAAGCTTTGTGTCACTTTATGGAACTAGGAAGTGGAAGAAAGTTGGACTGTCAAGGCTTGCCGTGATAACAGAAAAATTCCCTCCTATTATGCAGGCTGTCCTCCAAGCAATAGCTTCTGCATTGGAAAATGGAGCTTGTAATAGAGAAAAAATGAGAAGAGGTAATCGTTTGTGTGTGTGTCTGTGTGTGTGTGTTTGATTTTGGAGTGTAGGGTAAAGAGAAAGCAGATGCAATTGGAAATTTAAGACTTAGACCCCTTTTCTCAAGAAATATAAGTAAATAAGACCCTTGTTTTATTTACTTTTTGGTTGAGAGGAATTAGTCTGCACAATATTTGGAGATGAAGGAGAGTCCCTTGAATTTCTGAAAGTTGTCCTGTGTAGGGTGGTACCAGCACTTTGGAGAGACAATGATTTCCAAACTGCTAAATGCCGGATATTTTACTCCAGGAAGATTTGTTGCTGCAATAAAGCAGCAAGCGTGAAGACCTTAAATATAAAATTATGTTTTTTAGTTATTAACACAGCCTTTAAAAATAATTTTTTATTACTATAACCTGGAGCTAGGTGGCTTTAAGGGACTGTAAAACCAAAAAAGCATTCAGCATAGCATAATATGAAAGTCCAGATAATGTTATTTTAATAAACATTTAAGTCCATCTGAAGTCATGTGCATTTTTAATTGCTTTCACCTCTTTACCAGACCTTGCTAACTTGAAAGAGAGATTGCTATAGGGTGTCACTACCATTTTTGCATATTATTGAACAGTTGGCTTCTGAAATTTGTGGAATCTATTTCCAAAGTGAAGGCTGAAATTTTAATGTGACCCCCTTAGCATTCTGTTTCTGCTAGACCCATAGCCCTATAAGTGCAGAATTAACAGTGCATTTCACTCTGACTTCATCATTTACTAGTAAACCTAAATAGCATTTGAGAAGAGTACATAATAAATGCATTCAGACATCGCAGCTGTTTTTTGTCTGTTTTCCAAACACATAATGTGCTAATTTGGAAAAAAAATCAACAACAGCTGCAAATACATGTCAACAGCAAGGTCTTCAAGGGAAGGCCTTAATAGGTTTTGTTAATCAGTGGTGAACCAGGTGTGAATAAATAATTAACACACTTGATAACAGAGCCTTGTTGCCACTACTGCTGTAGCTAAAGTTCTGATAATCCTTTAAGTTCAGGATTTACCCACAATAGTTTTTTTTAAATGTAATCACTATAAATTCAATAAGGTTAATGTCAGATTTTTTTTTTTTTTTTTTGAGACGGAGTCTCGCTCTGTCACCCGGGCTGGAGTGCAGTGGCTGGATCTCAGCTCACTGCAAGCTCCGCCTCCCGGGTTTACGCCATTCTCCTGCCTCAGCCTCCCGAGTAGCTGGGACTACAGGCGCCCGCCACCTCGCCCGGCTAGTTTTTTGTATTTTTTTAGTAGAGACGGGGTTTCACAGTGCTAGCCAGGATGGTCTCGATCTCCCGACCTCGTGATCCGCCCGTCTCGGCCTCCCAAAGTGCTGGGATTACAGGCTTGAGCCACCGCGCCCGGCCTAATGTCAGATTTTTTAAAAAAGAATATTGAGTATGGATATCAGGAAAGGAACCTCACATAATTTAGAAAACCTTTTAATCTTACAATGACAATAGATGTCTAATCATCTTTTTCATTAGCATGCTATTTTGTTAAACAAAATATATGCCTGTTAGTATAGAAATGATTAATCAAAATTAATCTCATATAGAACATGTCAGTATATTTATTAACATTATGATTGCTCATTTTCCTTTTGACAATTGAAAATTCCATAATACAAAAGACGCATGATCATAACAGTATGTGAGCATAAAATGCAAACCAGAACTCTATGGTTATTACCCTTAAATCTGGTATTGTGAATGTTAATAAACCTAATGTATTTTAATCACTTACTGTGTAAGGGAATAGAAAATAAATATAAGGCACATTAACTATTCTTATTGTGTGTAAAATATAATTGATGAAATCTTAACATTTGTGCATATTAACAAACAGGCAACAAAACAGAAGAGTCATCATTTTACCTACTATACACTAGGTTTTAGAATATGCCAGTGGTTGTAAACTAGTGGTTCCAGGATCAGCCACATCAGCATCACCCGGAAACTTGTTTAAAAGGCAGATTCTCAGGCCCTACCTGAAACTCAGTCTGAACTCTGAGGGTGAGTCCCAGAGATCTGTGGTTTAAGAAGCCCCTCTGGGAGATTTTGATGCTTGCTAAATGTTAAGAATTATTTTTCGATGTTAGTCACAAATTTGTATAACAGAATAGTGTTAATTGCCAAATGCATGGTTGGATGACTAAGGCCCACATCTGGGAATGAAAGCTGTTTTACATCCCACACACTCTGTCAGAAAAACCAGCAGCTGTTGGTGTCACTTCTCTGTTAGACTTTCTGAGAGGCACCAGGCAGCAGAAAAGTCACTTGTCACCAATTTATTTTTTTATCTTGATATAAGAAATGGACAGTGTGGGAAAAGGTTCAGTCACCTTTTGAAAAAGAGCAGTATTTTTTTTTTTTTTTTTTTTTTTTGAGACAGGATCTCACTCTGTTACCCAGGCTGGAGTACAGTGGTGGGATCATGGCTCACTGCAACCTCTGCCTCCCAGCCTCAAGCAATCTTCCCACTTCAGCCTCCCAAGCAGCTGGGACTACAGGTGCACACTACCATCCCCAGCTAATTTCTTATGTTTTATAGAGACAGGGTTTCTCCATGTTGCCCAGGTTGGCCTCGAACTCCTGAGCTCAAGCAATCTACCTGCTTCTGCCTTCCAAATTGCTGGGATTACAGGAGTAAGTCTCTGAGATTGGCCTAAAAGAGCAGGATTCTTAAAGTAGGGCTATCCCTCTTCTCCAGCTCATGGCAGTTGAGGAGATTAGAGGTGCTTTGCTTTCCCAAGTTAAGGGTGGGAGCTTTAAGTGATTGATTTGTAAAAGTACCACTGACAAAATGCTCACTCCTCCAATAATAGAAGGATTGATATTAACCTGTCAGCTGAATATTGGAATCAGAGGAGTGCCTAAGGAGGTCGACCAAGCTTGGAAGCAAGGCTAGAGAAGTTTCTATAACCTGTTTTGAAACGTTGGCATATTAATTTCTATTAGGTTGAAAGGAATCACTTGTCTGTACCAAAGAATAGGGCTAGATAGGATATGTAGACCTAGGATCTAGAAAACGACTTTTTTGACATCATGCTTTCACTGGCCATGTAACCTTGAGCAAATCTTATTTCCTGCATTTTAAAAATTAGAATAACGATACTACATAGCTTAAAGAGTTGTACAGATTAAGGCAATATACATTATTTAGTTTGACACGTGATACATAGTAATTGGTCAATAAATTGAGTGTACATTAAGATTTTAAAATCTTATTGTTTTATATTTTGATCAAAGGTCTAAAAGGTGGTTTATAAAATTCGTCACAACTGCAGGTACAGAGAACTGACTATAATATTTGGGTATTTATTATTTTCTCCTTGTGTTTTATATTTTCCTCTGGAGATATATATATATATATTTTTTTTCCCTCTGGATTTAGGTGACCTTGTGTACGCTGATATGTATAAGAAATAATTGTTACCTGCTGACAGTGTACAGGTACATATTGTTTCAACATGCAGAATTTGTTCTGAAAGGTGACAGGGATGTTTACATTAAGTTTAGCCAGTCCAGAGATCCTCTCTCTCAGATTCTGTTAGCGGAATATGAATGGTTTATTGGTTTTTCATCAAGTTCAGGCAGATTTCAAGTTTCCATTTACTTTTAAAGGCCTGTGTACCTCTTTTGTTTTATTTTACACGCCACAAAATCTAGTTTCTCAAAAAGTGCACATGTGCGTAATATTGAGCGAGAACCATCCATCACATAAGTGATACTTAGCAGATAAACAAAACACATTAACATTTAAACAAAAATGAGTTTTTGCCCCATCATGTTACCTACTTCTGATATAGGAGCTGTGAGAAACAGGCACAGAACGAAAATACCTATCCGGAAACATGATTGAACCTGCAGTAAAGCTGGATTCCTGTAATGGAGAAATGTTTTATAATGAGGTGTGACTGAATTAAACACCTGGTGGTTGCAATATCAAATTAAATCACGCCCTTTGAACTCAATTTCACTTATGAAGTAACTGTAGTTTTTTTTTTTTTTTTTAAATACACTGTGAAAATAAACTCATCAAACAGAATGCTGTGAAAGTGGGGATGAGGTAAGCGGAAGTTCGTTTCAAAAAGGTGTCATTATCATCTCTTCTTAATTAATAAGGAATCATCTTTGTATTCATCTATATAAATTAATTTTGGCAAATTACTTCATAATGTCTGTCATAACTCACAACAATATTTCCAAGTTGTGAGTTAACAATTTATGTTACTCCTTTTTCTAGTCAGTGTCTTTTAATGGATAGGTGATCAAAATTATACTAACAATCATAACAAAGCAATACTACTTTGAACAATTATAACTAACATCTATTAAATGCTTTCTTTGAAGCATTTATACTTGTCATCCTAGAATCTTTACAGGCATTAACTCAAGTCACAAGGAAGACGCTTTATGTGGATTACTTCTGCAAGGTCCATAAGAAATTACACTCCCTAAATTGGCCCTTGACCCTTCACCATGACCCCTAAGGTTATATGGTTACTACAAATGACTCAGCATTCTTTGAGATAACTAGGTTCTCTTCCATTTCTGAGTCCTTGAATTGTGGTTTGCCCTTTGCCTTAGAACTCTCTTTAGCTTTCCACTTCAATTCCCATCCCCCTTTTGGACTGGTTTTAGGTGTCACTCTCATTAGGGAGACTTCACTTTCTTTGTCTGTTTTGTGTTGCTATAGCAGAATACCTGAAGCTGGGTGATTTCTAAATCACTAAATAAATGTCTTTCAAGTTTATTTGACTCACAGTTCTGTGGCTGGAAAGTCCAAGATTGGGCAACTGCATGTGGTGAGAGCCTCCCTCATGCTGCCTTGACTCATGATCCCAGAATAGTGAATATTTTCATGCAATCGTCATCCTTTCCGGGTTGGGAACACTTGGATATATTATGCCCCTTGTGAATAGGGACTGTATTTTGTTACTCACATGTAGCAAAGTCCCAGGGCACAGTGGATTACCAATATATATTTGTTGAAACCATGAATAAGTTAGATATTTTTATATTTTTGCAATTATATTTAGGCTATTTTCCAAATAATTCCTGGGTTACAAAACAGCACACACAAAAAAGGCTGTGGACACAGAAGGGCAAGAATATTCAAACTTTTACAAATGAACAATTTGCTTTCTGTGAAAATCTTGATATGTTGAAAAAAGGGTAGAGAAATAGATCGTGGAGCATTAGCCAGTTAATTCGAAGGATATTGACTTTAAAAAGTCCTAATTAGGGTTTTACTTTACCCTTTAGTCATTGAGGGATTTTCAAGTCCACTTAAAAAGCATTGCCAAATGTGTATTATATGAGTGATTTAAAGCTAATGGCAATGGAGTTGGATGAATAAAAGGAAACAAAGAAGAACTCTAAAATAAAATAAATATGCAAAATGAAAATCTAAGCTGTATGGAGTTATATACAATGAAGAGTCAATTGCTGCATTTCTGCAAGATACATTCATTTGTTTCTTGAGTAATGTTCAAACTAACTTTAACTAAACTTTCTTGTTTTTTAGCAGGCTTTTGATGATTAATGATACCCCTAATTTGAGTGCTTTGAGGAGCAATATTTAAATAGGAATTGAATAGTAATTAATAGCAAACAAATTTTGTGAAAATTTAATCTATGACTTTCAGAAATCAGACACAGAAGTAAAATATATATATATGTTTAAATAAGTATTGAAAACAAATCAAAATGATGTGTGCTGTAAATGGCATGCATTATTTATAGAATCGATTACAATCAGAAGTATTACATATGCACATATATCAATTATGCTAAATAGATTTCAGATATTTAATGACTAAAGACTCATAGCTGCCTCAGAACTAATTATAAAATGAATAAGCTATTATCCATCTTCCTAGATGTTTCTGAAATGTCTTTGAGTATTTAGCATTGTTTTGAGCAAGATGTTGTATTAGTTTTATACATTTGACAGCAAATTAAATGTATTAATCACATTGATTTGCATTTATTTTTTTACTATCATGCCTAGAATGATTCAATTCTAGAAGAATTATCTAAAGGAATTTTCGTAATATGATTGAAACATTATGAGTTCTGGTTCTGTTGAAATACTAATGCCTTGAAATTTTTAGTAGCTTTTCTTATTCTACATGCATGTTTTGTTCATATTTCAGATGATGCAAACTTGCACCATAACAGATAATAACTAAAATAAGGTAATATTTTTTTCCCAAGTATCAGGAAAATATATATACAACTCTTCTTTAAAATATGAAGTTGGTGTTTCTGTTCACCTATTAAATATAAAGCTGTCACTTTAAAAAAAATAGTATTAAAAAGGAAGTATTTCCATCATTTCCTTCTTTGTGTTCCTGTGATCAGTATGAGGTGGTCATGGTATGTGGTGGTTAAAAATGCCAGCTTTGTTCAGTGTCTGACATATTTTATGTGCTCAATGAAAATTTATTGATGAATGGATTCAAATTATCTTTTACCTTTTATCTTCATGTACTTGGGCAAGTACTTAGTCTCTGTAAGCCCCATGTTCCCTTGGAAAACAGGAATAATCCCTGTCGTGATTAAATGATAGATCTGGAATATGCTTAGACTTCCTAATTATGCTCCCTCTTACCAATTCCCTATGGTCCTAGGCCCTCCTTTTACCATGTACCCTGAAAACAGGGCACTTCTGTATGAAGAAGCCTCTGTATCTAATGTGTTTGCTGGATGTAAACAACTTGGTAGTAAATGGCTGCAAACCATTCTTATATAAATGTCCCTCTCTTCAACGTGTTAATTACTCCTGGAACTTCATGAAATCAGATGTATTCTGATTGTAAGCCTCTCCAGAGCTTGCTGTGCGAAACTGCTCAGGACTATACTAGACCCAGCTGCTAGAGGTACTCTGTGGAAGACACAGAAGGCCTAGCTGGTTGATTTGTTTCAAGACAGTTATCTAAAGTTCATGCCAAGAATGTAATAATCTAGCTGTCGTGCCATGTATGTGCCTAATTTATACAATGATGAACAGCATTTTATTGTTCTTACAGAGATTTCTTCATCTTGTTGAATATCAGATACTTTCCTTCATGGGAAGCTAAAGTTGCCATGGCAAATGGTGAACTAAGGTCAGATACAGGAAGTTTTGGTAATTTTCTTTTTTCCAATATCAATTATATTAAAATTTTCAGGCAATTGTGAGTAACAAAATACTAAAGTAGTAAAAATATTTCAATATATTGAAAGTTTCAGTAAGTCAGTTTATTATTGAACTATTATTATATATTGAAATTTCAGTAGTTCAATTTAAAATCAGTGATACACTTACCTGTAAAATTTTTTTTTCTGGAGAATGTCAACATTTAGGACTTTTGAAAAACAAGGCAGATTCTTATTAATTGCTTCTAAATTGTGTAGGTTTCTTCCATTCACTGTACTTTGCTACCTGGTTCTATGAGAAAGTTCATTTTTCCAAAGATGCTTGACTTCTATGCTCTTCACATAAAATTGCTGCTTTAAAAATTCTTAAAAATATGTTAAATACATTTATTATTCTGTCCTTAGGCTGCTAATAAAGACATACCTGAGACTGCGTAATTTGTAAAGGAAAGAGGTTTAATTGACTCATAGTTGTTCATGGCTTGGGGGACCTCACAATTTTGGAGAAGGCCAAATGAGGAGTAGAGGCACATCTTACATGGTGGCAGGCAAGAGAGCATGTGTAGGGAAACTCCTCTTTATAAAACCATCAGATCTCATGTGACTTATTCCATATTATGCCAACAGCATGGGAAAGACCTGCCCCTATGATTAAATTACCTCCCACTGGGTCCCTCCTACAACAAGTGGGAATTACAGGAGCTACAATTCAAGATGAGATTTTGGTGGAACACAGCCAAACCATATCAGTATAGTACCAGGCAGATAGCAAATGCCCACAACATAGATACTTTATTATATATCATGGATAAGACAAATGGCCAGGGTTAAGAGTTTAGTTGGATGGTATGAACAGAATTTGTTTTCATAGGCAGTCAATTGACTAAAGTGGAGATGTACACTAAAATACTTGAATAAAAAGAACCTATCTGATTCTCCTGACATTGCGTGGTTTCTGTGTGGCTTTGAAAGTCACTCCAAATTTTTTGATTTAATCTTATCTTTTTAAGTAATGGAGAAACTCAATGCTGGTGGATGAAAGTGCCCGCACAGAATTAAAGGCCTTATTTAGAAATATGATTTTCCTTTAAAGTAAAGACACTTTCTCCCTGCATATAAACATGAGCTTAGCAATTACCAGCAGATATAAATAACCAGCTGTCACTTATTGTGGGGATAATTGTAGGTACTTGATCCTTCCTAATTAACAATTTGTTCTGAAATACATATCAGTCTTTGTATATGAGAATCACACATCTCTGAGAGGAGATAACTTGTTCAGAGTCACACTTTGGGAGGCAGAGTAGAGAACTGAACCAGGCTCGGTGCAATCAAAGCCTATGCTTTTTTCTTATGGTGCTATCCTGCATGTCTTACTCATAGGTAATTCCTACAGTACATATCGGATTCCCTTTTGTTGACTCATTGCAGAATGTCTCTGAATAAAGAAATTCTCCATAGAGGTCTATGTGATGTTTTTCAATGCCATATCATGGCTACAAATCAAAGACTTGGAGATATATATATTTTTTCTCTCCTTGGTACCAGGTGAAGCCAAAGAGAGGATTAAAATGTCTTGGATCAAATATTGCTAGTTTGGCAGAAAGCTAATACCTTGAAAAATGAGAAAAAATTTCTAGAAATTACTTTTTTCTGTATTTGTGCTTCAATTTTTTAGGATTATTAGTTTTTTTTTTTTTTTTTTTTCTGTTTTGTTTGAATGTCCTCGAGGTCTCCTAACATCTTTCTCTCTAGGTATAGGCCAAGAACCAGCACCAAGGATATTTCATGGGAACACTATAGAAATGCAGAAATGCAGGTCCCACCCAGACCTAGTGAATCAGCACCTGCTTTTTTTTTTTTTTTTTTTTTTCCAAAACCTTTAGGTGATTCATAGGCATATTAAAGTTTGAGGCTCTCTGTCTTAACATGCCATCAGAATGCTTTTAAAAAGCCTTGGAAACTAGAAAGTAAACATAAGCATTATGATCTCTCAAGGATCAACAATTCTATTTTGATATGCTTATACTTCCTAATGGGAACAGAAGCATTTCATAAATAATCAATCATCTGTCAGGTCCATTCTGGTTCCCAGCCTCAGTAATGGTCTCCCTACAATTGATGTCACTTGTCCATCTGTAGAACTCCCTTACCTTGCTTCTGAATTTCTGGAATAAACCCTTATCTAACAATAGAGCCACCTTGTATTCTCTGGTTCAGCCTCAAGTCATTTCTAATTTTCTCCTGGTTCCTGCAGTTTATATAATTTGACTTGTCTCTTGTTTACTGTTCCTGTATCTTCAGATTAATAAAGACTCACATAATGCATCTTTCTCTCTCAGGATTACAGTTCCTTCTTTTTTTTGAGATGGAGTCTTGCTCTGTCACTCAGGCTGGAGTGCAGTGGCCTGATCTCGGCTCACTGCAACCTTCGCCTCCTAGCTTCAAGCGATTCTCCTGCCTCAGCCTCCTGAGTAGCTGGGATTGCAGGCACGTGCCACCACGTCCAGCTAATTTTTGTATTTTTAGTAGAGACGAGGTTTCTCCACGTGGTCTGGCTGATCTCGAACTCCTGACCTCGTGATCCATCTGCCTTAGCCTCCCAAAGTGCTGGGATTACAGGTGTGAGCCACCGCGCCCGGCCCCTTCTTCTTCTCTCTTTTTTTTCCTGGTGGTTGGTACCTGTGCACCTATTGGTCTGCCAATAGTTTGCTTCCTGGATTTTCTGATGTCACCTTTCAGCTGTGTATTTGTCCGTTTTCACACTGCTATGAAGAAATACCTGAGACTCAATAATGTATAAGAAGAAGAGGTATAATTGGCTCA
The DNA here is from genome assembly GCF_001698545.2 of Rhinopithecus bieti. Classification (NCBI taxonomy): domain Eukaryota; kingdom Metazoa; phylum Chordata; class Mammalia; order Primates; family Cercopithecidae; genus Rhinopithecus; species Rhinopithecus bieti. The sequence continues at coordinate 1,730,295 of NW_016806339.1, forward strand.
TGATTCTGCAGGCTGTACAGAAAGCATGGCAGCATCGGCTTCTGGGGAGGCTTCAGGGAGATTTTATAATCATGGTGGAAGGCTAAGGAGAAGCAGGCTTGTCTTACATGGCTAGAGCAAGAGGAAGATGAGGAGAAGGTGCCATACACTTTTAAACAACACTTTTAAGAACTCACTATTGAGACCAAGAGGGATGATGCTAAACCATTAGAAAATGTGCTCCCCCACTGCCCCGCCCCACCACCCTGATCCTACCACCTCTCACCAGGTCCCATTTCCAACACTGGGGATTGCAATTCACCATGAGACTGGCAGAGACACAGATTCACACCGTATCATTTCATCACTGGCCCTTCTCAAATCTCATGTCCTTCTCACATTGCAAAATACAATCATGCCTTCCCAACAGGCCCCCAAAGTCTTAACTCATTTCAGCATTAACTCAAAGGTCCAAAGTCTAAAGTCTCATCTGAGACAAGGCTAGTCCCTTCTGCATAAGAGCCGGTAAAATCAAAAGCAAGTTAGTTACTTCCAAGGTACAATAGGGGTACAAGCATTGGGTAAATATTCCCATTCCAAAAGGGAGAAATTGGCCACAACAAAGGGACTACAAGTCCTGTGCAAGTTGAAAACCTAGAGGGCAGTCAATAAATATTAAAGCTCCAAAATAATCTCTTTTGGCTCCATGTCTTACATCCAAGCCACACTAGCACAAGGGGTAGGCTCCCAAGGCCTTGAGCAGCTTTGCCCTGTTGTTTTGCAGGGAGTCAGCCCCCACGGTCCCTTCTCCCTTTTAGAATGGGAATATTTACCCAATGCCTGTACTGTTATTGTATCTTGGAAGTAACTAACTTGTTTTCGATTTTATAGGCTCATATGCAGAAGGACTAGCCTTGTCTCAGATGATACTTTTGACTTTGGACTTTTGAGTTAATGCTGAAATGGGTTAAGACTTTGGGGGACTGTTGAGAAGGCATAATTGTATTTTGCAAAGTGAAAAGGACATGAGATTTGGGAGGGGCCAGTGGTGGAATGATATGGTTTGAATCTGTGTCCCTGACCAAATCTCATGGTGAATTGTAGTCCCCAGTGTTGGAGGTGGGACTTGATGGGAGGCAATTGGATCATGGGGACATTTTTTAATGGTTTAGCATTGTCCCCTTTGGTTGCAACAGTGACTTCTCCTGAGATCTGGTTGTTTAGAAGTGTATGGCACCTCTCCCCTCTCTCTCTTCCTCTTGCTCTGGCCATGTAAGACAAGTCTGCTTCCCCTTTGCCTTCCACCAGGATTGTAAAATCTCCCTGAGGCCTCCTCAGAAGCAGATGTTGCCATGTTTCCTGTATAGTCTGTGGAATCATGAACAAATTAAACTTGTTTTCTTTATATATTACTGAATCTCAGGCATTTGGCAGTGTGAGAAGTGACTAATGCAAGCTGGATTGCCATGCTCTTGCCTGCTCCGGCATCCTATGACTCAGCTTTAATAGCAATATTTCAAATCTATGCTGCCTAGTCCTTGTGGTACGGACTCATTTAGCTTTGTGCTTTGCCCCTTCAACACCACCTCTTTGTAAGGCTGACACTGGAGGCATATTTTCTGTCCTGGAGGATGAGTCAAAATCCAAATTCTAGAGAATTCTTGTCTCACTTTACATGACTAGGAGCTCCAAAACTTGGTAATATGGCCCAAACAGAATAACAAACATAGACAAGCCTGTAAAAAAATCTTTTGTTTTGGTTATCATTTTAAAAACATATAGATTAACTATGAATTTGCAAAAGTGGCATGTCTGTCTTTCCCATAACTATGTTCTGTCAGCTTTCAATGAAGAAGAGTAAGATTTTCAAAACTACTGAACTTAAAAAATGTGGTAAGTTGGGCTATTTTCACATTTTCTTCAGAATCCACTGACAGCAGAGATATTATTAATTCATCATGTGAAATGAAAGTTTTGGCAAAAATAAAATCCATGAAACTTTAGAAAACAAATGCTAAAGTTTATTCAGAATATTATACCTAAAAAGATAAAGATTTGACACTAGCTTAGCTATTTGAAATTAAAAAATAAAACCAACCTTAAATCTATGCTGCTTAGTCCTTTTTCTGGCCCAGTATTATTACCATCTTCAAGATATCTTACTTTTGATGACTTGTGTCTAGAGTGAAGACAGAGCACCAGTTTTTCCTAGAAATCTGCTTCTGTATCTGACTCTTCCTCTGCTCTGTGCTTTAGCACCACCTGCCTTGCTACCTGAGGTCTAATATACATTGGAACAAACTCATTCATTTTCCTTCTCATGTTACATTCAGTCATTTCTATTGTCAGCATCCTGTTAGAATTTATAAAATCCTCTCTTTTTTCACCAAATCTCTAGTTGTCACTTTGATTAGCACAAAACTCTGTTGCCATAATCTCTATTTTATTGGCTTCCCAGTGTACATTTGTTCTGTTTGTGTATGACTTTCAGATAATTTGAAATGCCTTCTGCTCTCAATATGGCCATTTACTTACTGAACATATCCAACTTCCAAAAGAAAACCCCCACATGGTTTAAATTTCTCTATTCCATCATTTTAAAAGAAACTTTTAGTATTAAAGATTTGTATTGTCTGTATACACATATTATATATGTCAACACAATGTATGCACAAATAATTATGTATTTGCATAATATTTATACAAATATATAATATGTATACATGTTTGTGTTGTATATCTGTATCTGTCTAGACACACATATATGGGAAATTACCCATAAGTATTCAGATCAATGCATTTTCATAAACTGAATACACTTGAGTAACATTTGAGTTCCCTGATTAAAGAATAAAACATATCTGCCATACCTTTTAACACTTTGTACTAAGGTAAAGACATTATTCAGAATGCTGTTTGTTACCATGTTGCTATGCTCATCAGTCAGAATGGGCTAGGTCATGCTGCAGTAATAAACAATGCCAATCTTCAAAGCCCTGTTTATTGCATTCTTACTGTATATTAAATATTGTGTTTAGCACTATAAGTCATACAGCTTAAATAAGAGATGTGAATTTGACTCAAGTGGTATAAAATCACATTAAAGATATGTAAGGTTTTTGCTGAAGAGGTTGTTTTTCCCAATTTGTTTGAACTATACTACCAAAATGGCATTTAAGGCTTATACGACAGGTTTCAGCCCACCCTTGAAGTAACTCTTTTATGTCTTCAGGATTTCAAGATTGTTGGAAATCATTTCCATTATGTCCTAAAACTTTTTGTGTTTCATATTTAAAATTTTTTTGCCAAACCTCAATGATAATAATTTGCTTCTATGTTTTCTAGATATTGTATAGATTTAGATTTTACAATTGTATCTGTGATTTATTCTGTGTTTAATTTATGCTATCAGACATTAATCAAACATTTTATGTTTATATGGATATTTAATTGTTCTAGTACTATTTGTAGCAAAGATGTATAATTTCCCACTGAATTTCTTTTTACGTGTTGTCAAAAATCAACTGTCCATATACATTTGGGTCTATTTCTGAACTCTATTCTCTTTTATTTTTAAATCTGTCTATCTTTATGCCCAAGTCACAACTTTGTAATTATTATAGTTTTATAATAAATATTGAAACTAGGTAGTGATAGTCCACCAATTTTTTTCTTTTGGCAAGATTTTTGATTTTTGTAGGTACTTTGCATTTCCATGTGACTATTAGAATCAGTTTGTCAATTTCTGAAAAAAAATCCTGTAGTGATTTTAATTGGGATTAAGTAGGGGAAAATTGATATCTTAACAATTTTAAATCTTCTGAAATATATGTCTTCATTTACGTGAGTCTCTAGTTTATGTCTACCATGTTTTCTCATAGTCACATTACTGATTTAGTCAGGTTTATGTCTAAGTATTTCATTATTTTTGATTCTGATAAAAATGGTATATTTGTAAAGGGCATACAAATAGGAAGAGAGGAAGTCAAACATCCCTGTTTGCAGATTACATTATGCCATATTTAGAAAACCCCATAATCTCATCCCAAAAGCTTCTTAAGCTGAGAAATAACTACAGCAAAGTCTCAGGATACATCATCATGGTGCAAAAGTCACTAGCATTCCTGTACACTGGCAACAGTCAAGCTGAGAACCAAATCAGGAATGAACTCCAATTCACAATTGCCACAAAAAGAATAAAATAGGAATACAGATTACTAGGGAAGTGAAAGATCTCTATAAGGAGAACTACAGAACCCTGCTTAATCAGATATGACAGAAACAAATGGAGTAACATTCCATGCTCATGGATAGGAAGAATCAATATGGTTAAAATGGCCATACTGCCTAAAGCAGAAAACTATTTTAAAATTCATATGGAAACCAAACAGAGCCCAAATAGCCAAGGGAATCCTAAGCAAAAAGAACAAAGCTGGAGGCATCAGGCTACTTGACTTAAAACTATACTACAGAGCTATAGTAACCAAGACAGCATGGTACAGGCACAAAACCAGACACATAGACCAATAGTACAAAATAGAGAACTCAGAAATAAGACAACGTACCTCCAACTATCTCATCTTTCACAAATCTGAGAAAAACAAGCAATGGGGAAGGGATTCCCTATTCAATAAATGGTGCTGGAATCATTGACTAGCCATATATAGAAGATTGAAAATGGATCCCTTCCTTACACCATATGTATAAATTAATTCAAGATGGATTAAAGACTTAAATGTAAAACCCAAAAGAATAAAAGCCCTGGAAGACAACCTAGGTAACACCATTCAGGAGATAGGCACAGTCAAAGAATTCATGATTAAGATGCCAAAAGCAATATCAATGAAAGCAAAATTTGACAAATGGGATCTAACTTAACTAAAGAGCTTCTGCACAGAAAAAGAAACTAACAGAATAAACAGACAAACTAAAGAATGGGAGAAAATTTTTGCAAACTATACATCTGACAAAGGTCTAATATCCAGCATCTGTAAGAAACTTAAACAACTTTACAAGTAAAAGAACAACTGCATAAAAAATTAGACAAAGGACATTACCAGACACTTTTTAAAAGAAGATGTTGATGTGGTTTGGATCTCTGTTCCCAGTCAAATCTCATCTCAAATTATAATCCCCACATGTTGAGAGAGGGACCTGGTGGGAGGTGGTTGGATCATAGGGATAGTTTCCCTCACGCTGTTCTCATGATGGTGGGACAGTTCTTGTGAGATATGATGGCTTGGAAGTGGAATTTTCCTCTCTCTCTCTCTCTTTCCCGCTCTGTCTCTCTTTTTCCTGCCACTTTGTGAAGATGGTGCTTGCTTCTCGTTTGCCTTCTGCCATGATTGTAAGGTTCCTGACACCTCCCCAGCTATGTAGAATTGCGAGTTAAGTAAACCTTCTTTCTTCATAAATTACCCAGTCTCAAGTAGTATCTTTATAGCAGTGTGAGAACAGAATAATACAGAAAATACATGTGGCCAACGATTGTATGAAAACGAGCTCAACATCACTGATCATTACAGAAATGCAAATCAAAATCACAATGAGATACCATCTAACACCAGTCAGAATGCTGTTATTAAAAAGTAAAAAAAAAAAAAAAAAAAAAAAACAGATGCTGGTGAGGTTGTGGAGAAAAAGGAACGCTTATATGCTGTTGGTGGGAGTGTAAATTAGTTTAGCTGTTGTAGAAGACAGTGTGGTGATTCCTCAAAGACATAGAGACAGAAATCATTCAACACAGTGGAGTATATACCCAAAAGAATATGAATCACTCTGTTATAAAGACCCAGGCACACATATGTCCATTGCAGCCCTATTCACAATAGCAAAGACATGGAATCAACCTAAATGTCCATCAATGATAGACTTGATAAAGAAAATGTGGCACATATACGCCATGAACTACTATGCATCCATAAGAAAGAATGAGATCATGTCCATTGCGTGGACATGGATAGAGCTGGAGGTCATGATCCTTGGCAAACTAACACGGAACAGAAAAGCAAATACTGTATGTTCTCACTCGTAAGTGGGAGCTAAATGGTGAGAACACATGGACACATAGAGGGGAACAACACACACTGCGGCTTATCCGAGTGTGCAGGGTGGAAGGAGGGAAAAGGATCAGAAACAATAATTGATAAGCTTAACACCTAGGTGATGAAATAATCTATACAACAAACTCCCGTAACACAAGTTCACCTATGTAGCAAACCTACACATGTATCCCTGACCTTAAAACAAAAGTTAAGAAAATAAAGAGTGTGATTCAAAATACGTGATATTTTTAAAAATTTCAAATCCTTTTTGGTTGTATTATTTAAGCAGGTGATTTAGAGTTCCTAGTACATATCTTAACTTATCACACAGTCAGATCATATTATACTACTCAGACTGTATACAGATCTTAGAGCCATACATTTCCATTTCTAGCTCTTTCCACTACCTGCCTTCTCAGACAAAACAAAGGAAAACAAAGCAAACACAAAAATCAAGCAAATCCTTACTTTTTTGGTAGAGTACTTGACTTTCATTCATTGATGGTGGTTCTGAACTTCTCACCTCAATAACTATAAAAGAATAAATTTGTGTTGTTTTAAGCCATAACATTTGGAGTAATTTATTAAAGCAGTAATAGGAAGCTAATACACTTCTCAAATTTCAGGGATCATTATCTCTGGTTGGCTAATGACTTAAAAAACAATTATATTATATATTGTGTTTGTTTCCTTTTGGCTATTCCAGGTTGGAAGATAAATCTGATCTCTGTTACTCCATCTGAACTGAAACTAAAAATCCTAATATGATTTTTTTTTTAAATTGAGGGAACTGTAAATAAGCAATTATTTAATTTCCTTAAGACTCATGCATGGAATTTCTTGTTTTATGGATCAAAGTTATTATTCTTCAGTGTATAAACTTTATGCAATTGATGACTTGCAGGTAGGAAGCATGAGTGGTGTAAAGATGGTGTCTCCTCCTAATAGTAAAAAAGAAAGTAATTTATACTGCTGTTTGGTGAAGGTAGCACAGCATGGTGTTTAGAAAAAGAGCTTTGCAGTTAGATCTCAGTTTATTTTTTATTTTACTCCTTTCTACTTTGTGATTGAGGCAAAGTGTTATCTACTCAGAGCCTTGATTTTGTTATCTACAAGACAAAGGTAATGTTCTGATGAGTATTGCAAAAAATACGTTTTTTGATTTATTATCTCTTCTAATGAAAGAGTGAAACTTTGGACAATGCAGGAATTCTAGGACCAGTCTACTATTTCCTCTTAAAAAGTGGTTAGAGTTGGGGAAGAAGGGTTTAGATGCTTGGTTAGTAGCTAGGGGCTTTTGGATAAAAAGTGGAGTGCTAAGGAAGCAATTGTAAATTTCCATATGGTAAGTGATATTTTTATAGTTAAAGCTGAGACTTGAACTGTTTGTAAGAATTTTTCAAATTGAGATTGTCCTTTAGTCTTAAGAGTGAGCTAAAAGTGAGCCAAAACTGAGAGCCAAAATTCTTTTGTTCCAAGGAAAATACTTTGAATGATCTGGTTAATTAACTTCAAAGTAAATCCCAAAACATTTGGTCTGATTCAGCCCCCTGATGGAGCCACCCTCTCCCAAGTGAGCTCTAGGCATTACATAAAAGGAAAACAGCACTTACTGAATGCCTACCATTTACAATTTTAGCCCTTAAACCACATGACTTCACAAACCCCACAACTTTCATCATGGGTGTTCTTCTCCCATCCTCTGACTCAGCTCTACCCACTTGCCACTTCTCCACTGCTTTTTATCTTGTTTGCCTCTGTCATTCCACACATGTTGATTTTTGATAACTGCCTGCCTATATCTGGTCCAGGGACTTCTGTTTGTTAGAACCTTCCTCAACCCAAGGAACAAAATTACATTACAGAATAAAATAAACTGAAATTTTATGTTATATAACTCTTCTAGGGTATAACATTTTTTATATTATACTTTATGTTATCCTGACCTAGAGGTAGGCTACCCAGTTTGAAACCTTGCCCATTATTTCCTAACTGTGTCTTTATGGGAAATCTGCTTAATTTTTCTTAGCCTTAGCTCCCTTATACATAAACAGAGACAATAATGGTACCTCCTTCATTAGGTACCTATAAGAATTAAATGACTAATATGCGTAAAAGCACTTAAAACTGTGGTGCATGAAAAGCACAAGATAAATTAATAATCATTTGTATTTCAAAATGTATGAAAATATATTATGATAATTAATGACTACTAATGATGTTATTCTACTGATAAATATATTAATTACCTGGTTTTTATAACATTGCCAGTTAATATTTAAAATACTTCCTTCCTGTATTTTAAAATACTTCCTTCCTGTAAGTATTTTAAAATACTTCCTTCCTGTAAGTATTTTAAAATACTTCCTTCCTGTAATATTTAAAATACTTACTGTGCCTCCTAAATAACATATACTAAGGGAAACATGATGATTTCATCCCATTGATTATTTCACTTATATATATTCCACATTATAACTTGGCTACCAAATATATATCCGTTAGGAAATAAAGGCAAAGTTGGAAACCTTCTGCTGATTTAAAAATACACAAAAGACCCAAATTTTGGATTATTTCTTTTCTCTCTAGAAAGCCTATGTATTTTGCTAATATAATCTTATGTTTTGGTACACCATCAGAGGCATCAGAATTATACACCTAGCAATTGTTACTGAACTGCTTTTGCAAACTCAATGCCCTATTTTACAGAGAGGAAAGGAATCAGGTAACTCACAGCTTTGTAGACATTGTTTTACATTGTTTAATCTATTAGGGCAGAAGTTAGTGGGGAGGAGGAAATGAGGAGCTGTTATTTGACAGCTTTAATATTTCAGTTGTGCAAGATGAATACCTTCTAGAGATCTGCTGTACAACATTGTGCCTATGTTTAATAATACTGTATTGTACACTTAAAATTTGTCAAGAAGGTTGATCTCATGTTACATGTTCTTACCACAATAGGCTATGTAAAGAGTGTGGATTGCTTATTTGTAAATGAATATCCCAAGGATGATCTAGACTTGTTTATAATATAATATGTCTTCAAATCATTTAGGGAGCTTGTGAAAGTACAGATTCTGAATCTGGTCTTCAGTGTGGCCTGAAGATTCTGCAACTATAGCAAGGTCCCACGTGGCCTGTCAATGCTGCTGTTTCCTGAACCACACTATGAGCAGCAAGGTTGTAAGAAAAGAGGGACTGCAGCAAGGATAGGCTAAAAACTAAAGCACATTAGCTATTTTGAGGTTCACTATTGGTCCCCAAGTGCGTCTTCTGCACAAACTTGAGATGAACATATTTTGTGGTTTTGAGATTCTTAATAAATTGTTATTACTAAATTGTGCCTCCTAGATAACATGTACTAAGGGAAACATGATGATTTCATCCCATTGATTATTTCACTTACATATATTCCACATTAGAACTTGGCTACCAAATATATATTCATTAGGAAATAAAGACCAAGTTGGAAATCTTCTGCTGATTTATGTGTGGTCATAACATAAACATAATGAGTTGAAAATCTGATCATTTAAAAAATCATTAAAATAATTAAGTTGCCTATAGAATACCAAAAGTTTATGCCCTACTTCTTCCCTAAACCCTTGTCAAAATAGTTACAATCAGCAGATCTATGGACATAGATAATAATATGTTCATACACATATTGCCTTAAAAAAACAAATAAACAAATATTGGCAGAGGAAATATCTGAATCCAAGGCAAATTTCTGAAAATTTAAATACAATAGCAACGAGTAGAGGACAGCAAACCATTAATATTGGAACATGTATTGTAAGGTAAAATATTTTAAAGAAAGATGAATACTTTTAATTAATGTTTATTTTAATGGAAAACATATAAAGGTATCATAATATTCTATAGAAGAAAATCAAATAAATGTTACTGTGTAGTTTAATTCCAAGAAAAATTACTTTTGAAAATTTAATTCTCTCATCTCTTTAAAGAATAGTTAGAATAGTTTGTTATTTACCTCATGTGTGCAAGCATTCTACTTCTGAGAGATCTTGTTTGTTTTCTGTTTTGTTTTGGGTTTTGGTTTTTTTTTTAGACATAGTCTGGCTCTGTCACCAGGCTGGAGTGCAGTGGTGTGATCTTGGCGCACTGCAATCTCCGTCTTCCTAGTTCTAGCGATTCTCTTGCCTCAGCCTCCAGAGTAGCTGGGATTACAGGCGCCCGCCACCACGCCCAGCTACTTTTTCTATTTTTAGTAGAGACAGGGTTTCACCATGTTGGCCAGAATGTTCTTGATCTCCTGACCTCATGCACCGCCCGCCTCGGCCTCCTAAAGTGCTGGGATTACAGGCGTGAGTCACCGCACCCGGTGGAGATCTTGTTTTAATCCAGCTCACATTGGTCTAGGCATCTACTGCTCTTCAGTGTCTATTATGCTTGAAAGTTAAGATATTGTTTCCTAAATGAAACATTGGCTGCCATTCACAATGCTATGCACTAATACAGATTTATTTTTCATAAAGGATTTGTGCCCAAATAAAACAATATTAGATAGCTTTGCTTCTTCAAAAAGGCGCTTTGCTTTTCCCACAATTTCCTTTAATTTCTTTGATTGTTATTACTAATTACTGGAGAATTTTACATTTGGACTCCACTACCTTATAAAGCTGTTATCTCTTGAAGTGTTTAGGACAAGGTTGAATGTTACCATGGAAATCACTGTGCTACTACACATTTTACATTCTGATTTTGATGTAGTATTAAGATGATTATGGATTATAGTTGTTCAAGTTTTAAAGATTTAGTAATAAGATGACAAGGAATAAAATTTTAAACATTTAAAGGTTAACAGATTTATGTTACTATGTGAACATATTCAGTGTTCTTTTTCTCTGTTATGAATATATTCATTAGGGGAATAATACAGTTTGATAACCTTTAAATATATGAAGCTATCATTTTATTACCAATTAAGTAAAAAATGATTCCTTCAATGAGCAAAGATTTGTTTTATTATCCTTATAAATGGAATTAATTAGGTCCAATAAGTATAAAGTCACTTGCCATCTTAATAAAATCCATTCTTGATTGTACCAAACCAGCCACTTTCCAGACACCTCTAATTCATTTAGTGTGCATTCATTTAGCTTCTAACAAGTGCTTGAAAGATACAAGTGACTACAATGGGTGCGATTTCTCCATATTTTATTTATTTACAAGTTAGCGATCTGGTTAAGAGGATACAGAGTAGGAACCGGTCATTGCTGTGCTTATTTCATTAAAATGATGTATTTTGGCTTCAAAAAGAAAGATACTATCAACATCAAAATAGCAGAAATCCTAGCGAGTGAGGCAAATTCTAGCTGTTAGATATTAGATTGCTTTCCCATATGTTATTTTTGGAGTGATGAAAGGCTTTTTAATAGCTCTTTACAGAACCATTGTTTTGACTTGCTTCATTATTTCATTCAGCCTGCTAAAACATCACATCCTAAGAGAAGATCTGAACACGCTATGTAAAATAATAGCTCCTAACCCTCAGTACTTATTCCGCTGTAATTTCTTTTTTTCAGAGCACCAGTTATCACTTGGGATTGTATATCCTTTATTTAAAAACTGAGATATAGTTGTGATATTCTAATGCACTCACTAGGGTATAATTTTCATGAAGGCAGGAGCCTGACTTACTTTACTCATTGCTGATCCTAGCATCTCGAGCAATACCTCGTATAGCATGTGCCCAGCAGAAATGTTTTCTTGGGTGCATAAAGGAACACATTACCTACTGTGAGCACTGCCCAAGGGCAAAGCATGCAGATAACATATTTAATACCAACTGTTTCACTGATTCAGAGTAGTCAGTTGTTTTTGAAAACACACCAAAGTAGGGAAGGGGCAAGTCAACTGCTTGAAACACAGATGGGCTCGCCTTATCCTCAGGAGTCTGTCTTTATATTTAATTTCTTGATTTCTAACTTTTCTTTGCTTTATATATTTTTCCTTACACACTACTATGTTCTTTGTAATTCAAAATGAATTGATAAATAGTATGAGAGATAAAAATCAAAATAAATGAATCTTTATTGTACAACTGCTACAATTTTCACAAATGGCTAATAAGAAGTGAGAGAAACAGATAAGAGAACTTGGGCAGGGAGCCTTTAGTTGTTATTTCTTCACACAATATGTAACATTTGGGAAACAGATTTAGTAATTTGTCTTGTTTATATTGAAATAATTGTTGCCACAAACAGATGAACTTCAGATGAACTTTAGTTTTAAATATTATTTAACATTTCTTGGAAGAGACTGTTTTTTTTGGTACAGTGTCCTTGCTGTGCAAATGGAAACGCATAACAATTCTACTAAGACAAAGGATAAATTCCAAAGGAAAAACAAATTGAAGTACAGAACGATCTTCTTGGATTTGTTTTTCTTTATTTACGTTTCCGTCCATACACCATGCCATTGCTCATATGCCTCTGGGCACTGCTAAAAATGATCAGGACAATATTAACAATTGATCTTCCACATCTAACTCAGGATAAAAGCCAAACTAAATCAATACTTTCACCATTGTACAACACTTTGCTGTAATTTACTTCGAGGGTAATTTACTGCGTATGTACATGAATGATCAAGAATTTTATCCCCAAGAGTGTCTTCAACTCAGCCTTAAGGCACTGTTGCAAAAATGTCATTCTACTCACTCTCATATTTTATCTGCCCCGAGCAGCTATAATTTTGGATCTACTAAATACAATTAATTTCTGCACATTTCAGAGAAGGGAATGTGGTTCCACAGGTGTCATTTGTATTTCTATACTAACTCATAAACTTAGGATATTGTATTAGGTTTACAGAAAACGCAGCGTGAGAAAATCACTTTACAATCAGTGGGAGATTCCCAGGGGGTAGATTATTTCCTAGGAATAAATGTGTGATTGTGTGAGAGAGATAGGATCAGGGCTGAAAACTCACTTGTTCATTTCACTATGCCTCAGCTAAATGACTAAGCAGTGTGGTGAAAATATGGAAAGAGGGATTCCATTAAGACAGTCTCCAGGGGGTTTTGACAAAGAATCTTGTGATTACATGACGGGCTCATCCATGCCCTGTCGTTTTGACCTGAATTGGCCATTCAAGGACAGATCTTAATTTTTCTTGGTTGTTAGAGTAATAATAATGGACCTTGCTCTTTACAAAATGCAAATAGAAACATAACGTTTAAACAAAAGTGGAAACGTCACAAATCCTAATTTTCTATTTAAAACTAATTTTTCTTTTTTACAGAATGAACCCAAATTCTAAAGCTGCATCAAAAACATGAGTGCTGTTTATGACAAGGTCCCAAGTGGATGGGACAAGGAACTATTAGCCATGAATGGTTCTTATTCTACCTCAGACTAGTTAAGTAACATTAAGCAAGTCACTGGACATCCCAATGTTTGCAGAGTCGTCCTGGTGCGTAAAATGGAGATGTTCCCTATCCTAAAGCACAGTTAAAGTGCTAAAGTGATAAAATGGTATTGTGGATACAAAAGGGTTTGCCAGTGTTTTGCAAATAAAACTATGAATAAAGATGTGATCTACATTTTTATCCAGTTTATTAGACAATTTACGGAAAATGTTAAGATGGAGAATAAATGAACTATAGCTTGGAAACAGGTTGAACAATCAATTCTTACAAAATAACTACTATAAGCTCAACCAAACTTTGGTCAGTTTGGTCATTTACTATTATTGTGTGATTTTTTTGTTTTGCTAAATATAGATAGATCTCCCACATTACAGATGTGTGGAAGCTTATGCTGTTAACTCCTAAACTTACTACCAAGTAGTAATAAATGCAAATCTCAAATTCATTCTACCATATACAACAAATAAACACTTAAATAGAGCACACACAAACTTTTAAGAAGCCTCAGCTTGCTAAACTTTTAGGAATTTTTGATTGTATCTTTCTTAAAGCATCATCAAGATACATGCAACAATATTCTAACAAAATTTGGTTTATGAATGAGGTCATACAATCTGCCTGTAACTTTTCTGGACAGAGGATCTATCAGACCACTAACCTTTAAATGCTATACCTTCTTCATACAAATAAGGAAGTATCTGTATAATATTTATTACTGTTTCACATATTTTAATTTCATCCTACCAGTGAATATCATCTCTGATACCAGTATCAGAACAAAGGTTCTGTTGGAAGCTGGATCAGAGATAAAGGTAATTGAAACAGTAGCATCTCTGAATATGGGTTTAATACTTGAATATTTCAAACGAAAACCAAGCACCCCTGAAGAGCTATTTCTGACTGAAGTTCCTCAGATTAGTAATTACCAATAGGATGTAGATGAAAACAAATTTACACTTACTTGTCATTTTGCCTATTCAGAAAGATTTTAAAGTAAATTGCTGGCAATATAAGAGCCCTATGTGCAAATTTATCAGTATATTTCTCGACTTCTTGGTTCTAATCAGAATATGGCTCAGTCACCAAGTTCTAATATGGTCAGTTATTCTATGATGCTTGTTTAGAAGATGCAAATTTATTCCAATGTGTATGATATGCTAGGGAAAAATTTGAGTGTAACATTAATTTTGCATTCATTTATGGGCAATTTCATCCCTGAGAAACTCTAAGTGAATACGGGAAACTGTCCCCAGGTGAACTAAGCCTGGTAGGATACACGAACTACACACATGTAACACACTCCTTAGTTCATCACAGCATGTGTGATGAGCCACACATGTACACATGTGGTATGTAACTTTCAGGTAACACTTCCACCACCTCCTGATAAGCACATTTTCTTTTCAAATAAAATGCCATATTAATTGCAGGATTTATGTATTTCTTAACCATGTAACATGTAAAATTTTGCTACTTTTTTTGGTTGCTATCATTTCTTAAATGTGTTACTGTTGAAGTTTTCAAGTGTTATTCGTGACCAAATTTTCCATGGTTGGTTTGATTTTGTTTAGCATAGTGATTCCAAAGAACATATGAGATTTAATTGCAGAACTGGTTGTATTTACAATGAAACTCCCCACATAGTGTTTTCAGATGTCTGCAGTACTGGCTAGAAGCACAAACAGCACATAGGCTACTTTGTGTAGAGTCTATGTATCTCTATAACTACCTTTGCTTATTTTCATAAAGAGTGGTGATTGGCCTAGGTACAACTGGGTAAAGTGTGTTGAAAGTAGATGATAAAGCTATATCAGTGTGTTTCTAGATAAGCCATGGGGTTATCTGGGGAAAAAAATAAGATGAGTTGGCTTTTAAAATTTTACTTGGACTTTCCATTGATTGTTGGATTTATTTTCTCTCAGTCTTCATGTCTCAGAGTTTATACAATAAACTCTCGATATTAGTTGAGTAAATACACAAATATATAAACTGTATAGATACCTTCAAAAGAATAACTAGAAATTCCCCCCTACTAGGGATATAGAGGCAGCATGGTCTGATGATGGTCAGCATGGTCTAATGATGACATCTACCAGGCACCAGTTGATATGAATCAACCAAAGCCATAGCACCCCTTGTTCAGTCAATAGAGACTCTAGCTACTCATTTGTTGAAAACAGAACATGGGGTTAACTTTTTAGTCTCACTAAAAGACTGTGTGTTGACCCTAGACAAAGTAACAATTTTATCATCAGGTTATCTCAGTTAAGAGAAATATTTTAAAATCATTTTCTCTTTCTTTCTTATATATATACTCACAGGACCAGAAAAACTAATAATTTTAACAAATACAACCTGAACTAATGTTAAACAAAATGTATAGAATCTGAAGATTTGTGGCAAGTTTTAATTTACCAAATAATAGCGATATAAGTGAATTTCACTGCTACATTCAAGTCCATCAACCCAAAGAGCATCTCACATTCACAGGTTCTCAGTATGATTAGATCCGAGTGGGAATAACAGGAGACTTTCAATATTTTCTAGTCAATCAATTGCATTGTTTCAATGATATTTCTTTGGACTATGTATGGGTTATTGCCTCGAGTCTTTGTGCCCATAGCCATGGAGCATTTGTAATATTATTCAAAATAAGGTTTACAGTGATATTCATTTCTAAGTAAAAGAGAATCCTGTTAAATAGAAGCCACACAATTAGAAAGCTTTGTCAGAATTTTCCCACATGTATGTATGGACCTTAATTATTTCTGTTTGAAAGATGAACCTGAGGTTCTGTCAAATCCTAAATTGCCTATTGAATTATCAGTGTGAATTTGGAATAATCAGTATATTCATATTCTACTGAATGCACATAATTTGAAAATATGTTTTACATGGATTATTTATATCAATGCTGAAGCAGATCATTCAGTGAAGCAGAGCTATTTGGAATAGAAACTCTCACAGCTTTAAGTCATTCAGACCTGAGTTAAAATCTTAGGATTTTCCACTAGTTATACTAGGTATTCCACTGTTATCTCATTTTACTGTTATAAGCCTCTGGTTATTCATATAGAAATGGTACACTCATGTTTACTTTACATGGTGATTATAAAATTAAGTGAGATAACACTATATCAAATACCTGATGTATTTCTTCTCAGTGCAAAGTTTTGGTTTTCAGTTTCTTATTCCTCCCCTTCATTCTCTGACAATTTCAGTTTTAAATGACATTTTATGGCATATGTAATTCAGTAACTGATTTATAAAAATATTATTTTGTCAGGGTTTTGAAAGAATTGATACTATCTTCTAAGCTATGATGTAAAAAAAATAAACAGGGTGGTAACTTTCTTCACTCTAACTTGATAATGTTAGTAATATAGAATATAGGCTTCAATAACTCTTCTAATTCAAATACAGCCACAAAACGCCCATCAAAGCTCATCCTGCTTTTGGTATAACAATGGCTAGCATCAGAAAATTTTCCACAAGATCAGCAGAATTATACAGCTTCCTCCAATGGAACAAAAGCTTTATGTGGTTGATCATTCAGTAATTGTCCAGTGAAATTTGTAAATAATGAAATTCACTAGAGGAGTTGAGAAGTCATCCTCATTTGGTTCTTATAATCAGTTTTGTTTCTTCTTTTCTACATGTTGGCAACAATGTTTTGGGACATCAGAACTAGATTTCTGTGATTGATGTTTGTGTAGTGTCACCCATGGGATGTTTGAACATTTTACTGGGGAATAGTGGGCCTACTTTAAAATCTGGTTGATAGGTTTGCTTATGGAACACGTGAAAATAAAATAATTACATGGATCACATGGTCCATGTGTAAATGATATGAAAGAAGATTCTGTGGTTCATACTAAAAGCATCAAGTTTGCAAAAATCTTAAAATCACAAACTCAACTTCTTAGAACAGTATTTTTTCCTTGAGGGTTTTCTTTTCTTTTCTTTTTTTTTTTTTTTGTGAGAAGGCACCAGAATAAGCAAGATTCCTTGCTTTCTTTTCCTTTATTTAAATTGGAAGAAGTAATGACATATTTATTAGCATATGTTCCTGTCAGTCATGTGGAAGACATAACATAAGCAAATTCTAGTCTCATTTTCCTACAATTAGATATAATGAATCATGATAGTCTTTTTGATCAACTACACAGATTAGGTAACTTAATCTTAAAAATTTCATGAAGCCAGCTGTGTGAGTCCAATGTCTCTCACCTTCAACTTATTACCAAAACTCGGTGTATTTAAATTACTTTACATAGATATGCTTAATAATTCGAAACTATGTACCATATTGTAGAGAATTCGAAACATTTCCTGAATTAATTAAGAAAGCTTCTTAAATTGTTTCAAGTTAATTTTTCAGTCCTCAGATATCCAGAAAATTTCTTTAAATTTACTTTGCAAACTCAAAATACTTCATGGACTCAAAATCTGGGGTTGAGGGATTTTCCAAAGAAGTGTGTCCTTGGAGAATTGTCCAGTCTTTGAGTGGAGATTCCTAGGATGACAAACCTTTGAAGTAAGGATCAACTACAAATAGATGGGTTCTCACAAGGATAAACTCAGGTTTGAAAAATCTCAAATTGATTGGATTAAGGTGTTCTGAGATTGCTAGTGTCCATAGCACAGTTACTTATCAAAGGTAAATATAAGTACTCTTTTATGAAGAAAATGTCATTATCTTAAATCATTCTTATAATTTATGTGTAATATCTAGTGTCCAATTAAAAATAAGACATTTAGGGAGGCAATGCTACAGTACTGAAAAGCAAGAGGAATAATAGATAATAAAAGGAGACCTAGAGAGGACCTGGGTAATGGGAGAAATTCAGAGAAAATAATATAAATGATTACAGAAATTGAGATGGAGAAAATATTTTAAGAAATATATAAAAATTCTTGAGGAATACAAATGGAAAATATACTGTAACCCAACTTAAGAATTAAGTCAGTGTGTTTAATAATAAATTAGTTACAGGTAAAGAAAGTTGGTGAACAGGGAAATATATCTCAAGTGAACATTGAGACTGATATTTGAAAAGACTAAAAAAAAAAATAAAATAACAAACCACACAAAAGTTTAAAGTAAGCATATGGATAAGATGATAATATATAGTTATGCTATTTAATGACAAGAATATGATCTGAGAAATTTGTTTTTAGGTGATTACTTCACTGTGAGAACATCATAGAGCGTACTTACACAAACCTGGGTGGTATAGCCTAGTACACAGCTAGACTACTTAGTATAGACTATTGCACCTAGACTACAAAGCTGTATGGAATGTTACTGAACTAAATATTATAATAGGGCATTATAATCTTATGAAACTACTAGCATATACATGATCTGCTCTTGACAGAAATGTCATTATGTGGTGCACAGCCACAATTAATTTCTAAACTGGAAGGTTTGAGAGTAAAATTTGGTCACCAAATTAGTTCAATAAATATTTATAAACTTTGGTCAGTAAAACCAAGATACATTGTCATTCTATACATAGCATGCAGATAAAAGGCCAAATATAAAGTGTATTTAAAGTCACAGAATGGGAAAATTAAGAAAATGGAGTGAATAAGTATTTGCAGAGATAACAGTATAGAATTTTCCAAAATTAATGAAATACATCAAGTCAAAATTTCACCAAGCCCTATGAAGCCCTTCAAAATCTGTCCAAACTCAAATTCACTTTTGGTATGAAAGATTAGGCTTCTAACAAATAAATCATCCAAATATATAACCATTTACTCTAAAATATAAAAACAACTGTCTCAGTGAACTACAGCAGGAGAACTTTGCTAAAAGTGCCCAATGCGGTGTGAGTTTTGCATTTCCTGGCTAAACTCTGCCATCTTCTAGGCTAGGGGATTCAAAAGAAGGAGACTTAGACATAGGGTCACAGGACAGCACAGAGGGAGCCCCAGAAAGAAGTCAGAGAGAGTACATGCCCAGTTTAGTGTAAAATCTCTGCCATTGTATCTCCCTGACTTATGAACTGCTCACATGCAGAGTAGATGAAAAGCATTCTAAACTGTGATCCAAACTGCTACACACTTCAGATGTGACAAATTTGCAGTTTGAGCATTACCAAGTTAATTTTCAACCCAAACAAAAACAGTCTTTGAAACTATGTAATGGAACCCAGAGCAATATAAAAGTACTCTTCCCAAGGTCATGAGAAGTGAACGGCACCCAGATGATGCTGGAGTCACCCTCCTCACTCATTCCTAGGCTGCTGCTGCAATGGGGGTTGTGCCTGCCACACCTGTCTATTCTTCAGATTTCCAATTGCTGAGGGGCTGGTGCTTACATCATTGATATTCACAATGTCTAGGATAAACATGCCAAATTATTCAACATAAAAAAATCATATTAAAAGGTAAAAATGAAAGAAACTATGACCATTTCAATAGATGAAGAAAAAGCAAAAGTGTTTTTGTGCATTGAAAAAATTCAGCATACATTCTTGATAAAACAAATCAGCAAATTAAGGAGTAGTAGAGAACTTCATTAACCTAATGAGTGGCATATATGGAAAACCTTCAGGTGATATCATAAGCTGTGATTTAAAAAAAAAAAAAGAAGTGCTTTCCCTCTAAGATTGAGAAAAAAGCATGAACGTCTTTTCTCTACAATTCTAACCTACATGGTACTGAAGTAATAACTATTCCAACTGCACAACTTAAATAGATACACTATATTGTAAATAAATTATACCTCATATAGGCATATTTAAAAATCCACTTACATTTAATAGCCATCAAAGTCTGCAAGAAACTATGAAAGAATACTAAATCTTGGTAAATAATAGTAAAACTTCAATAAAACAAAGACAAAAAGGAAATCTTAAATGCAGCTTGAGAATATTATGAAGTTAACATTTTATGTCCTGCATTGTCTAATAAATGTTATCCATGGACTTGAATACGTCAAGAATCTGCACTGCAATCTCTAGAATAATTGTTATTCAAAATGCTGCAAGATTGCATTAAAAAAACTAATTGATGTAAAAATGTGGAATGAAAGCAATAATCAATTCAAAGATGTCAAGTAATGAAAAACAGAGGCATAGATTGAGACAAATTAAATGCTAATAGTTTATTATGCTAAATATCATAATTAAATGGCAAAACCAATGAAACTGGTTAAGAAACAGCAACTATATGCTACTTAGAAGAAACAAACTTAGAAAATTAAAATAGAATAATTGAAAAATATATGTCATGCAAATACAAAGAAAAGAAATCTAATAAAAATGTTTAAGCTGCAAATAAGATGAAACATCTTGTTAGCTAAAGAGTGACATTTTATGGAAAACTTTTGTCATGACAGGAATATACAGCAATTCTAAATGGTAAGATCCATTAGTATAACTTCAAATATTGACAGCAACTGAAAAGAAAAAAGATAAATATAATATTATATTTAGAGATTTTCAAATAATTTTCTCAGTAACAGAGCAAGTTGACTGAAAATTAGAAGCATGTACAAGAGTTTAACAAAAACTAAGTCAACAAACATGGTCTAATTATCATATAAACAACATTGCACCCACCAAATGAGGAATAAAGATCTCTTTAAATTGCTCAAAGATAATTTACTGAAATTGAACATATGCTGATGCATAAAGCAAGGAAAAACAATTTCAAGTGAATAAAATCATAGAGTATGTTTCAGATACAGTGGAGTTAAGACGGAAATCATTAACAAAAGAAAAGGTAGAAATCTAACAAATAATTTGAATTCATAATATGCATTTCTTATAACTTATAGATTTAAAGCAAATATAGAAATGAGAATGTGTAAATATGATATATCAAAAGTTAAGAGATACATCTATATTTCACTGAAAGGAAACGTAGAGCCATACATGTGTACATTAAAAAGAACAAAGCAGGAACATTGATAATCCAAGACTGTACTAAAGGACATTAGAAAAATCACAGCAAATTATGCCTGACAATAGCAAAATATAGAAAGCTACATGGGAACAAACAGATATTTTTAAAGCAGCAAATAAACCTATAGGTAGAGGTGTAACTAAGTCAGAAGGTAGTTCTTTGCAAAGACCAATACAACTGACAAACACTTCGAACAGCTAGGAAGACTAATAAAGGAAGAGTAATAATTAAGCAATATAATAAATTTGAAAATATATAAACAAAGATATATCTAATTTTAGAGAAAAATAGCATGTATTATGAAAAACCTAGGTCAATAATTTTGATAATTTAAATGAAAAGGTCTAAAAAATAAACCTATCAAAACTCACATAAGAAAAAAATAAACCATTAAGACTTTTGATATACACTCAGTATTAATCATCTATCACTCTGGCTCAGATTGCTTCACTGATAAATTGTATCACCTATTTAAGGACAGAATAACATCTCTCTTACATAAACTGTAAGAGTAAATAAGAAGACAGAAAATATTTCTCAACTTTTTAAATGAAGTCAGCATTACCTTGATACCAAAACTTGGGACAGTCATTGTATTAGTCTGTTCTCACACTGCTAATAAAGACATACTTGAGATTGGGTAATTTATAAGGGAAAGAGGTTTAACTGACTCACAGTTTAGCATGGCTGGGGAGGCCTCTTGAAACTTACAATCATGGCAGAATTGGAAGCAAACACATTCTTCTTCACATGATGGCAGGAAGGAGAAGAATGAGAGAAGAGCAGAGTGAAGGGGGGTAAAGCCCCTCACAAAACCATCAGATCTCAAGAGAATTCACTTACTATCATGAGAAGAACACAGGGGAATGGCCCTCATTATTCAATCACCTTGGGAGGCGGTCGCTCTCCCAATATGTGGGGATTACAATTCAAGATAAGATTTGGGTGAGGACACAGAGCCAGACCATATCACTCATGATAATACAAGGAAAGTACAAGCCAATCTCATTTGTTAATTCAGGAGCAAAAACCCTAAACAAATATAAACCAACAAAATTCAGCAGCAGAATTTACATCAATAACCAAGCAGGCTACATATTTCAAGAATTCCAGAAAGGCTTCCTATTTAAAAATCAATCAATATTACTCAGAAAACTAAGGGAGTAATAATGTTAATACAATCATACTATTATCTCAAAATATTTAGAAATACATTTGACACAATCTGAAACACATTCATATGAAATTTTTGGAAACCTGAAAACTTTGGAAACCTTTATTATTATTAAATAATAATTTATTACTAAGATCATAAAGATACTTATAAAAGAGATTTCATAATATACCACACATATCTGTGAATGTTTTTTTCAAATCTGCTTTATTCATATATGACTTCATCTTCTGAAGAAGCTGTACATTCTTTTAAATTGGGAACCATGCCATGCAATCAATTTTGTATTTGTCTTTGCCACAGTATGGGGAAAATAATGCACACTGTATTGATTCCAAAGTCGGGGATTTTATATTCAATTTTCTCTCTGCTTGGAATTCTGTTGATCCCTGTCTTTGTAGAGCTAGGACTTTGTCATCATTCGTATCTACTCAAAGATCACCTTCTCAGAGAGAACCTTCCCAGCCATCCTAGCCAAAATCATTCCCCAAAGTCTCTCTGGACAAGGATTTCTCAGGGATAAAAACAGTCAGCTGATGTGACTACGCATTCATGTATGCATACCACAGTATTTTTTAAGTCCTTCTAAGTGTCAAGTATTCTTCTGCATAGATGGGATAGAATAGTGATGAAAACATAACCTCTCATCTGCTTCATTTTCCGAGAAGAAAGATAGTTAAAGCAGCAAATATTAAAATCTCAGAAAATGATGAATTCTTGATGTTAATAAATCATAGTGGCACCTATAAAATAAATTGTAGCACTTTCCATCCCTGGGTTCCTCCAATCAGTAGTAACACCTAAGATTGAGATTATATTTTCATAACTCAAAAAATGCACTATGATCATCACTTTCTCCTTAACAATATGTGCTTCAAGAAAGGATTAAAATGAGATTGTATGTGTGTGTGTGTATGTGTGTGTGTGTGTGTATATATATATGTAATTTGTTTATTATTATTGTTTTGAGACAGAGTCTCCATCTATCCCCCAGGATGGAGTGCAGAGGCACGATCTCAGCTCACTGCAACCTTCACCTCCCAAGTTCAAGCAGTTCTTCCTGCTTCAGCCTCCTGAGTAGCTGGGATTACAGGTGCCCACCACCACATCTGGCTAATTTTTATATTTTAGTAGAGATGAGGTTTTGCCATGTTGGCCAGGCTGGTCTCGAACACCTGACCTCAGGTGATCTGCCTGCCTTGGCCTCCCCAAATGCTGGGAGCAGAGGTGTGAGCCGCTGTGCCAGGCTATCTGTATGTTTTTATAATCTTTACAATTACATTAAAAGTGAAATCTATATACTTTCATCAATGTTTAGAAACAATGTTTTTAGTACCACATATTGGAAACTTAAAACAATGTTTTTGAAAACCATTTTGATGTAGTTTTCAGTAGGAGTTATGCATTAAGAATGTGACTTTTCTTTTCCTGTAAACTCCAGAATTTATCCTACAAATTGTTGGGTATATACTTCTTTTTAATAAAGCTCTTGTCATTCTGTAGTGGTGCATTACTAATTAGACAATTATTTCCGTACTGGTAAAGCATCACTTGAAGTATTCAAAAAAGCTCTTGAACTGTTAAAGAGTTACCGAGTTATAAATTGCCAACATTACATTAGGTATCACTTGCCACACAGTTCAAAATTGCTTGTCTTTTCTCAAAGCAAGTGTTGCATAATTACAGTAAGTGACTGCAATTACGAACCCATAACTTTCAAGAATGACATTTATTGACTTAATTGAAGTAAATTAGAAATGAAACTTTTATCTACAAACACAAAATTAATAAATATTGCCCTTTATAGAAGGCCTTAATTGTATAAATTTTGTAATCTGTACATTGTGTATTTGTTTCTACATTCTTGTATTCAACAAATATTTCTAAAGTACCTAGTATATGTAAAGAAATGTAGACATGAATATCAATAGGATCAGCAATATAATGTAATGAGAGTTAATGAATTCATGTTCAATGTGACCTAGGAATTTGGCTGCTTATATGCTATCTTAGGCAGAATTAGTAGAAGCATGGTCACTACATTGAGAGAGGCAATATTTTCATTCCATAGTGATCCAAGTTGGTCAGATAACAGATAAGATTACACTTTTTTTTTTTTTTAAATACAGGGCCTCACTCTGTCACCCAAGTTGGAGTGTAGTGGCCTACTCACGGCTCACTGCAGCCTCCACCTCTTGGGTTCAAGAGATGCCTCCACCTCAGCCTTCCAAGTTGCTGGGACTACTACCCACATATCTGTATGCCAAAATTCCCAGCTTATTTTTGTAGTTTTTGTAGAGACAGGGTTTCACCATGTTGCCCAGGCTGGTTTCAACTCTTGGGCTCAAGCTATCTTCCTGCTTCGGCCTCCCAAAGTGCTGGGATTAGAGGGGTGAATCATTATGCGCTGCAATGCTTCATTTTTAACATCACATTTCAGGAGGACATTGCCAGATAAAATGATATTAGAAGAAAATATTCAAGATAATGGGACTGATAATCTTCATAGAAGGAAGAGTTGAAGAAATTGGGGCTGGCTAGCACTAGCTAAAAAAAAATAAAAATTAAAAAAAATAAAATGGAGGTTCTAAAAGAAAGTGTAATAGGTGCCAAAGCTCTAATTTTCATGATAATTCATGCCTTGTATAATGTTGCACCAATAATTTAAAAAAACTTTTTAAGGAGAAACAGACAGAAACATAAGAGTTAAGGACCACATAAAAGACTATAGAGGATATAGGTAACCTAATTAATGAATAAATCCAATAGACATATATTAAAATAATATCCTGAAATAAAGAGCATTTTCTTTGTTAGAGTGAATAGAAATTTTAAAAACGTCAACAGAATAGAAATTTCAAAGACTGAAACTAAAATTACTTGAAATATGAAAAGTGGAGCCTCAGAAATCTGATTATTAAAAACATGTACTGCCCCTAATGACCCTTTTCCGTCAAAGAATACAATCAATCCTAAATTGCCATATATTTTATAAGTAATAATGATTAAACCCTTCAAAGCTAAACTTTTGGAAGTTAAAGCAATACTCATAGGGATATTTATAGCTTAAATATTTACAATACTGAATGGAAAATAATTGAGCTAATTGAATTATCTACTTATCTAAAATGGTTAGAAAAATAATCAACCAAGGGGCCAAGATGGCCAAATAGAAGCAGTTTCCAGTGAGACCAATGCAGAAGGCAGGTGATTTCTGCATTTCCAACTGAAATACCCAATTCATCTCATTGGGACTGGCTAGGTGGTGGCTGCAACCCACGGAGAGTGAACAGAACCTGGGTGAAGCATAGCTTTACCCAGTAAAGACTTGGAGCAGGGGGACCTCCTTTCCCCAGCCAAGGGAAACAGTGAGGGCCTGTGCAACCTGCAGGGGTACTATGTTTTTCCCATGGATTTCTGCAATTGGTGGCCTATGCCACCAGGGCCCTGGGTCTTAAGCACAAAACTGAGTGGCTTTTCAGGCAGGGACTGAGACGCAGGAGTTTTTACATAGTCCAGCAGTGCCTGAAACTTCAGTGAGACAGGAGAACCATCCACTCCTGTGGAAAGGGGGCTGAAGCCAGAGAGCCAAGTGGTCTCGCTCAGCGGGTTCCACTCTCATGGAGCCCAGCAAGCTAAGAACCTCTGGTTTGAAATTCCCTTTTCCGGAAGAGCAGTCTGGAGTCCACCTGGGATGGCCAAGTTCCACTAGGGGTAGGGAGTCCATGGAGCACCATTTCTGTGGGTTTAGCAGGTGGTTTTACCCTGACAGTGCTAAGAAGACTGGGAGATTTGGACTGGGTGGAAATTCCCATGGTGCAGCAAAGCAGCTGTGGCCAGACTGCTTCTCTAGATCCCTCCTTACCAGGCAGGGCATCCCTGCAGGAAGTCCACCAGCTCCAGTCAGGGGCTAACAGACAGAACAATCATTTCCCTGGGACAGTGCACCATGGTCCCAGGTTCAGCAGACTTAATTTTTCCTGCCTGTCAGCTCTGAAAAGATCAGCTGATCCCGACAAAGGGGATTTCCCCCTAGAACAGCACACCAGCTCTGCTAAGGGACAGACTGCCTCCTCAAGAGGGTTCCTGACCCCATGCCACCTGTCTGGGTGAGACCTCCTGACATGGGTCGGCAGACACCTCATACAGGAGAGTTCCATCTGGCATCAGGTTGGTGCACCTCTGGGATGAAGTTTCCGGAGGAAGGATCAGACAGCAATCTTTGCTCTTCTGCAACCTCTACTGGTGACACTCAGGTGGACAGGGGCTGGAGTGGACCCCCAGCAAACTGCAGCAGATCTGCAGAAGAGGGATCGGACTGGTAGAAGAAAAACAAACGGAAAACAACAACAACAGCATCAACAAAAAAGACCCCACAAAAACCCCATCCAAAGTCACCAGCCTCAAGGGTAGATAAATTCACAAAGAGGAGGAAAAACGAATGCAAAAATGCTGAAAATCCCAAAAGTCAGAATGCCTCTTCTCCTCCAAATGATTGCAACATGTCTCTAGCAAGGGAACAGAATGGGGCTGAAGCTGAGATGGATGAACTGACAGAAGTAGGTTTTGGACAGTGGGTAAAAATGAATTTTGCTGAGCTAAAGGATTATATTTTAATGCAATTGCAGAGAAGTTAAAACCAGGATAAAAGATTACAGGCTCTGTTAACTAGAATAACCAACCTAGAGAGGAACATAAATGACCTGAGGGACTGAAAAACAGAGCATGAGAACTTTGTTATGCAAACACAAGTATCAACAGGCAAATCAACCAAACAGAAGAGAGAATATCAGAGCTTGAAGACTGTCTTGCTGAAATCAAGCAGACAGACAAGATTAGAGAAAAAAGAATGAAAAGAAGCAAAACCTCCAAGAATTATGAAACTATGTAAAAAGACTGAACCTACGACTGATTGGAGTAGCTGAAAGACATGGAGAGCATGGAACCAAGTTGGAAAACACACTTCAGGGTATCAGTCAGAATGACTTCTTCAACCTAGCAAGGCAGGCCAATATTCAAATTCAGGAAATCCAGAGAATCCCAATAAGATCCTTCACAATAAGATCTACCCCAAGACACATAATCATCTTATTCTCTAAGGTTGAAATGAGGGGAAAAATGTTAAGGTCAGCAAGAGAGAAAGGCCAGGTCACCTACAAAAGGAAGCCCATCAGACTAACAGTAGACCTCTCAGTGGAAACCCTGTAATCTGGAAGAGATAGGGGGTCAATATTCAACATTCTTAAAGAAAAGAAATTCAACCCAAAATTTCATAAAAGAAATAAAATCATCAAAGAAATAAAATCTTTGTCAGACAAGCAAATGCTGAGAAATTTTGTCACCACCAGGTCTGCCTTGCAAGAGCTCCTGAAGGAAGCACTAAACATGGGTAGGAAAACCTGTGACTAGTCACTACAGAAACACATTGAAGTACACAGACCAATGACACTATGAAGCAACTACATTAACAAGTCTGGAAAGTTTACGAGCCAGCATCATGATGACAGAATCAAATTCATACACAATATTAAGCTTAAAAGTAAATGGGCTAAATACCCCAATTAAAATACACAGAATGGCAAGCTGAATACAAAGATAAGACCCATTGGTGTGCTGTATTCAAGGGATACATCTCATGTGCAAAGATGCACAGACACACAAAATAAAGGAATGGAGGAACAATTTCCAAGCAAATGGAAAGCAGAAAAAAGCAGAGGTTGCAATCTTAATTTCAGACAAAATAGATTTTAAATGAACAGAGTTAAAAAAAAGAGAGGTACATTACATAATGTTAAATGGCTTAGTTCAATAAGAAGAGCTAACTATACTAAATATATATGCACCCAATACAGGACTGCCCAGATTCACAAAACAAGTTCTTAGAGACCTACAAAGAGGCTTAGACCCCAAAACAATAATAGTGGGAGACTTTAATACTCCACAGTCTGTATTAGACAGGTCATCAAGACAGAAAATACCATCAAAGAATGCTATAAACACCTCTATGAAAATAAACTGGAAAATCCAGAATAGATAAATTCCTGGACACATACACCCACCCAAGACTGAACCAGGAAGAAACTGAATCCCTGAATAGACTAAAAACAAGTTCTTAAATTGAGGCAGTAATAAATAGCCTACCAACCAAAAAAACCCCAGGCCCAGATGAATTTACAGTCGAATTCTACCAGAGGTACAAAGAGAAGCTGGTACCATTTATTCTGAAACTATTTCAAATAATTGAAAAGGAGAGACTCCTCCCTAACTCATTTTATGAGGGCAGCATCATCCTGATACCAAAACCTGGCAGAGATACAACAAGAAAAGAAAACTTCATGCCAATATCCCTGATGAACATCGATGCAAAAATCCTTAATAAAGTACTGACAAACCGAATTTAGCAGCACATTAAAAAGCTTATCCATCATGATCAAGTCAGCTTCAGTCCTGGGATGCAAGGCTGGTTCAACACATGCAAATTAATAAATGTAATCCATCACACAAATAGAACTAAAGACAAAAACCACATGATAATCTCAATAGATGCAGAAAACACATTTGATAAAATTCAACATTCCTTCATGTTAAATGCTCTCAATAAACTATGTATTGAAGAATCATACCTTAAAATAATAAGAGCCATTTATGACAAACCCACAGCCAATATTATACTGACTGGCCAAAAGCTGGAGGCATTCCTCTTGAAAACTGGCACAAGACAAGGATGCCTCTGTCCCCACTCTTATTCAACCTAGTGTTGGAAGTTCTGGCTAAGGCAATCAGGCAAGAGAAAGAAATAAAGCTTATTCAAATAGGAAGAGAGGAAGTCAAACGGCCTTTATTTGCAGATGACATGATTCTATACCTAGAAAACCCTATTTTCTCAGTCCAAAAGTTTCTTAAGCTAATAAGCAACTTTAGTAAAGTCTAAGGACACAAAATCAATGTGCAGAAATCACAAGCATTCCTATACACCAACATCAGACACGCAGAAACCCAAATAATGAATGAACTCCAATCCACAATTGCCACAAAGAGAATAAAATACCTAGCAATACAGCTAATAACAAGGTAAGTGAAGGACCTCTTCAAGGAGAACTATAAACCACTTCTCAAGGAAATCAGAGAGGACACAAGCAGATGGAAAAACATTCCATGCTCATGGATAGGAAGAATCAATATCATAAAAATGGCCATACTTCCCAAAGCAATTTATAGTTTCAATGCTATTCCCATTAAACTACCATTGACACCCTTCACAGAATTAGGAAAAACTATTTTAAAATTCATATGGAACTAAAAAAGAGCTTGCATAGCCAAGACAATCCTAAGCAAAAAGAACAAAGCTGGAGGCATCATGCTACCTGACTTCAAACTATACCACATGAGCACAGTAACCAAAACAGTATGGCACAGGTACAAAAACAGGCACATAAACCAATGGAACAGAATAGAGAACTCAGATGTAAAACCATAGATCTAAAACCATCTGATCTTCAGCAAACCTGACAAAAACAAGCAATGGAGAAAGGATTTCCTATTCAATAAATGGTGCTCGTGGAACTGGCTAACCATATGCAGAAAATTGAAACTTGATCTTTCCTTACACCTTATACAAAAATTAACTCAATGTTGATTAAAGACATAAATGTAAACTCCAAACTATAAAAACCCTACTAGTAAATCTAGGCAATGCTATTCAGGACATAGGCACGGGCAGACTTTATGATGAAATCGCCAAAAGCAATTGCAACGAAAGCAAAGTTTGACAAATGGAATCTAGTTAAACTAAAGAGCTTCTGTACAGCAATTAAAATATCATCAAAGTGAACAGACAACCTACAGAATGAGAGAAAATTTTTCAATGTATCCATCTGACGAAGGTGTAATATCCAGAAGCTGCAAGCTACTTAAATTTACAAGAAATAAACAACTCCATTAAAAAGTGGTCAAAATGTATGAGCAGATAGTTTTTAAAAAAAGACATACATGCGACCAACAAAAGAGGAAAATAGCCCAACATCAGTGATCATTAGAGAAATGAAATTCAAAACCACAATGAGATACCATCTCATGCCAATTGGAATAGCAATTATTAAAGAGTCAGGAAACAACAGATGCTGGCAAGAGAAATAGGAAACCTTTTACACTGTTGGTAGGAATGTAAATTAGTTTAACCATTGTGGAAGACAGTGTGGTGATTCAAAGATTTAGAACCAGAAATACTATCTGACCCAGGAATTCCACTACTGGGTGTATAGCCACAGGATTATAAATCATTCTATTATAAAGACACATGCATGTGTATGTTCATCACAACACTATTCACAGTAGCAGTGACATGAAATCAACCCCAATGCCCATCAGTGATAGAATGGATAAAGAAAATGTGTTACATATACACCATGGAATATTATGCAGCCATAAAATAAGGACCAACATCATGTCATTTGCAAGGACATGGATGAAGCTGGAAACCATTGTCTTCAGCAAACTAACACAAGAACAGAAAACCAAGCACCACATGTTCTCACTTACAAGTGGGAGCTGAACAATGAGAACACATGGGCACAGGGGAACAACACTTACTGGGTCCTGTTGCGGGAGGGCAGGAGTGGGAAAGCATTATGGAAAAGAGCTGGCGCATGCTGGGCTTAATACCTGGGTGATGGGTTCATAGGTGCAGCAAACCACCATGGCATATGTATGTATACCTATGTAACAAACCTGCACATCCTGCACAAGTACCCTGGAGCTAAATGAAAAATAAAAAAAAAGAAAAAGAAAAAAGAAAAATGACCAACCAAACAAACCAAAAAGAACCTGAAAAAAAGGTATAGTGAAGATATAAACAGATGGTAATGGGCCAGGCACGGTGGCTCACGCCTGTAATCCCAGCACTTTGGGAGGCTGAGGCAGCAGATCATGAGGTCAGGAGATCCAGACCATACTGGTGAATATGGTGAAACCTCTTCTTTACTAAAAATACAAAAAATTAGCTAATTAGCCAGGCATAGTGGTGGGCACCTGTAGTGCCAGCTACTCGGGAGACTGAGGCAGGAGAATGATGTGAACCTAGGAGACGGAGCTTGCAGTGAGCCGAGATCGTGCCAGTGCAGTCCAGTCTGGGCAACAGAGCAAGACTCCATCTCAACAACAACAACAACAAAGAAAACCAAAACCAAAACCAAAACAAAACAAACAAAAAACAGATGGTAACAAATTGAAAAAAAAAATCAATAAGCCCATTAAAAAAAGTATTGGTTCTTTGAAAATAAAAAACAGCTAAGTCTATCAAGAAAAAATGAAGGGGAAAAGTGACATCAAATTATACATGAAAAGGATAAGATAATATATAGACAAACCTTGTAAAATACTAGAGAAAATGAAATATTTTATATGAAATGTGAATTGCCTGAATGGACTCCAGAAATGCTGGAAAAGTAATGAGCAAACATCCTGGAAGAAAATGAGAGCATAAAATGCATCAGCACAATCTCTGAATTTGGACTCTGTTGGATGCATCGACTATGAAGAGAAAACTTCTTGTAGCCATTCTTAGAGATGGGAGGCTGAACAGCAAAAGTAGGAAACTATATTTCTTCTGTCCATATACTTAGGTGTAGGCACCAGCCCCCTCAGGGTCTGTGGGTTTTTCTCCCCATGTGCAGAGAGGAGAGATCATAGAAATAAAGACACAAGACAAAGAGATAAAAGAAAAGACAGCTGGGCCTGGGGGACCACTATCACCAAGACGTGGAGACCGGTAGTGGCCCCAACGCCTGGCTGTGCTGTTATTTATTGGATGCAAAGCAAAAGGGGCAGGGTAAAGGGTGTGAGTCATCTCCAATGATTGATAAGGTCACGTGAGTCACGTGTCCACCGGACAGGAGGCCCTTCCCTGTTTGGCAGCCGAGGTGGAGAGAGAGAGAGAGGAGACAGCTTATGCAATTGTTTCTGCATATCAGAGACTTTTAGCACTCTCACTAATTTTGCTATTGCTATCTAGAAGGCAGAGCAAGGTGTACAGGATGGAACATGAAAGTGAAACAAGAGCATGGCCGCTGAAGCACAGCATCATGGGGAGACTGTTAGGCCTCTGGATAACTGCAGGCAGGCCTGACTGATGTCAAATACAAAGTTAATTTTTGGTAGCTTGGATATCCTGGTTTCTAAATTATGAAGACAATTTAAAAAGAATTGTTTCTTTACATATTTTTAGGAAACGGGATAAAATGAGCTATACTGTTTATGAAATTAGAGTGGCATTTTTTCCTACAAATGTTTATAAATTAATTCTTTTAAAATATTTATGCCCATTTATGTTAACTCATGATTTTAAGTCCAATTCAATTTTTAAAAATTTTACTTGACTCTAATCGTACTTTACAAACGACCTCAGTTAAATAAGCATTTACTGACACTCTGAAATATTATAGTAGTCTGCAATGAGATGAGGTAAAGCTGAACAGACTTTAATTCTGTTCTTTATCAAAGAAAGAATCATCTCATTTATAAGGCAGACAAATAAAGTCATAAAAAATAATTTTATGTATCTTTCCTTTCCATTCCCTAAACACTCTCTTTTACTCTGCTCCCTTGTTTAGACTTTTCCTCATGTGTTCTTTCATACCCCAACTTTTTCCTCTCATGAGACTCAGCTTATACTCCATCAACATTAAGGGTGCTTCTTATTATAAATAAGAAATTTTGGTAGCAATCGAGGAAGTTTATTTACATATAGAGTGATAAACAGTGATATGAGATCATTATTTAAATTGCTAGATGTAGTGATATTATTGTGGTTATGTAAGAAGGCACCTTTATTCTTATTGACAGATATTGAAGTACAATGACAGAAAAGTCAGAAATTTTAACTGACCTTAGGTGCTACAGAAGGGAAAAATATATGAAGCATTTACTTCAATATACTATTATTAAATCTAGAAGATGAATGCATGTATTTTCTTTATAATTCTGTATATTTGAAATTTTCATAATAAAATTTAGGAAATGGGCCCATGGAAAGGTGCAAACGCATACATTGCCCTTTGTGTCTCAGATAAAAGCGTTCTCATAATGAGTGCGCCTGTATTTAACCCATTATGCTTATATTTTATTCTCCTTCCAAATTGCCTACTAAATTGTTTCTAAATTGCTTGAAGGCAGAGATCCAGTATTTTCTAAACTTTAGGAATAAGCCTTGTCTTCAGCATACTTGCATTTCTTTAAAAAATTTGCATTATGCATGAATTGTAAATGAGACAATATAAATAAAAGTGGTTTAAACAATGTATCATTATCTGCCCCATCTTTATTCTAGAGTGGCTTCATCTTTAACATTGCCATAGCCAAGATGGCTGATGAGGTCCAGTCTTCCTGTAAGTGTGGAGAATAGAAATGAGACAAGAGATCAAAGCAGTCAGTATCAGGTGTTATTATCTTAAGGAGCCTTCCCCAGGGTACTATTCAACAACTTTCCCATGAATCTCTATGGACATGGCTAGTTAGGAGAGAAGTTGGGGATTCAGTCTTTTAGCTGGACAAGTTGCCACCTTGAATATAATTTATTTTGTTTCTAAGAAGGAAGAGTACAGTAAGGTAGTCAACTTATATCCTCTGTACAACTTTGGGAGACGATAAATTATGTTTTTGCAAAAGTTAAATTTGAGTAGGGGTAGTTAATATTGACCTTTGTGAAAGCTATAAATATAAATTCCATGCAAAGACAGTAACTATAGAAGTTACCCATATTTTAAGAAAGTTAAATAATCTTTGGCTTATGGTGAAAACTGGTGCAAATTTAAAAAGATATTCATCATTTTATTCTTAATTCATTTTATAATATAGTAGATATGCCATTTCCCCTCTGTTCTGTTATTATTATTGGGCCACAGAACCCATAATCTAGCATAATAATTAAATATAGGAAGAAAGCCTAAAAAATAAAAACTAACTTTTCTGCTATACAGTGTATTAACTTTTCTAATGGTTATCAGTAATCTGTAAGAATTATTTTATTTTTGCTTATGTTGCTACTGTGCAATCTGAAATAGTTTCTTAGCTGGATGATTTTTATTCTATGAATTAAAGAAACTTCATTGACATGGGTTGTCATTATTCTTATATTATTAGACTTTCAACTATGTTATCAAAGCTAATGGTTTATTACCCCTCCCTGTCACTCTTTCCCTTTCTTCACCTGACTTCTCTCTGTGGCTGCCTTTCTGTAGCTCTTATTACCATAGAAAGGATTGCCTTTTTCTTGTGATCTGTCTGTGGCCAAACAACTTGAAACCAGAATTTTATGTATGGAACAAGACAGGAAGGAGTGAAATGAGGGAGCAAAGAGGATAACTTCATTATTAGGAGACTGAGGTTGATGCTGTAGGTGCTCAAATATATCTGTGGCAAGTGAATGAATAAATAAAAAGACACACTTAAGACAGAAAAGCACAAAGTCTCACCCTACTGAAACAGAAAGCTAGGTCACAAGCCTCCCATACTTTTTATAAAGCATCACTAGTGTTCTTTATCAAATAATCATCTCAAAGAAGCAATCATCTCATTTATAAGGCAGACAAATAAACAAAGTCATAAAAAAATTCTTTTATGTATCTTTCCTTTCCATTCCCTAAACACTCTCTTTTACTCTTCTCCCTTTCTCCCTTTGTTGAAATGTTTCTTCACGTGTTCTTTCATACCCCAACTTTTTCCTCTCATGAGACTCAGCTTATACACCATCAACATTAAGGGTGCATGTTACTATAAATAAGAAATTTTGGTAGCAATCGAAGAAATCTATTTACATACAGAGTGATAAACAGTGATATCTTTTAGCCCAGTGGTTCTCAAACTGGCTACACATTGAAACTATCTGAGGGAACTTTTTAAAAATTCTCATACCTGAGCCGGATCTCTGGAGAGTCTCATTTTATTGATCTTGTATGGAGTCCTGGTCTCTCTAGATGATCATTCCGTGCCTTCAGAATTGAGAACCACTTTCAAGCTCAATTGTTTTCCTTAAAAATTACAAATGGATCTGACTTTTGGAACTTTGCATTTCTTTGGTCATCCAGCTAATTGTGATACAGTTCTTTCAGGAAATAGACTGATAAAACATTTCTCGATTTTTGATTTAATTAGATACAGAGGAATAAACTTGGATGTTTAACTCTTCTTTGGATTGTCAGCTAATTTAACCCTCTACTCTGAGCTAGGTATCTGTTATAATAGTGGCTACATAAGCTGCTCTTGGCAGACTCTTTTTCCATAAAGAAGAAAAATTATTGCATGATATGTGGGACTTCCAGCTTTGATTGTTTACTGCAAAGTAATTTATAGGGATTAGAATCAGAAACATGGTTCTAATCTTTGACGCTGGTTCTTGATGTCCCAGATCAGCAACATTTCCAGTAAGTTTTACATTCACACTTATTTTTTCAGACTTAATTAATGCCCTTTTCCTTCTTAACATTAGTTTTAACAAATAGAATATTTAAGTAAGAAACTGTGAGTTCAGAGTGCTTTTGAAAATCCCAAATTTCCACTTCAAAATTCAGTGTTTTTGAAATGATTGAAAGAATTAACCAATATTCCAGATTAGTCTTTCAGGAATGATGATTCTGAAAATATGGCTACCTCTTTTGGGATTGAGTGGGGGGGTCATGGGGATTGGAATGGAAATTTTACAAACATAGAAGATAATTTAGGAATAAGGTATCAAATGTATAGAATTACCAAGTAAATTTATTTGCATCTGTAAGCCAAGTATATCAATGACGAAGATGGAGTCAAAAAAGAGAAAGAAGTGAATCTTCGGCCTTAATATTTATTGATGTATCTTACAAAGATTGACAGCGTAAATTGCCCCGAAATCACCGGGTAATTAGACAACCTTCTGCATGGCCCTGAAGATGCAGTCTTGCTACTACATAATAATAATATTCTCTTCAAAGTATGAGAGGTAATCCCTTGATTGAATACTCAAGTTTCATTACATTACTAAATAAAATGAAACAATAATTAGAACAACGTGCAAGGTAAGGCAAGTCCATATCTTTATGTGTTTGTGTGTAGAGCAGCAGCAGAATTAATCAAATGAAATGTGAAATTATTATGGATAATTGCAGGCATATGGAGATGATCAGCTTGCTTGCAATCAGAGTTTTGTAAAGGGATGATACACATGCTTATCTTTCCTTGATGAAGCCATGTACATTTTGGTTTATAACTGAGCTCTAACATCTAGAATT
The DNA here is from genome assembly GCF_001698545.2 of Rhinopithecus bieti. Lineage (NCBI taxonomy): Eukaryota > Metazoa > Chordata > Mammalia > Primates > Cercopithecidae > Rhinopithecus > Rhinopithecus bieti. The sequence goes on from NW_016806339.1 coordinate 1,767,063, forward strand.
ACAGCAAAGCCTTTATTCTTTTTTAGGGGTCTTTGTAAGGTCCCTATTAAAAAGTTGAATATTTCATTTTAGTTAAATTCTATTCTCAATTCCCCTCTTGAAAATTAATTTTTCTTTTCTCAACACTGTCAGAACATCTTCTTTATATCACTCCAGACACTCCTGTTTTAGTAGGCTTCTTTCATCCTTATGCCATATTCTTCTACTTTCAGTAATACCTTGTAACTGCCTTACATCTTCCTTTCTGAAGTCTCTCCCTACAGCTAGTAATATGTATGCATGCATTGGGTCTTCAATAAGTGCTTGATGAATGCATGAATTCAATCAAATGAAAGACATCGTTAAACATAAAAAATAACAAAAATAAGACTATACATCCTAGGTCCTAAGGATAATAATTCAAAATGAAACAAATCCTTTACCTAGCCCCCAGATTAAAATAAATACTTCTATTAGCCTTAGTAAATCCTCATGAGTTATGTAAAAGGCACTATCAGAAAATTCAGTGAACACTGAATAAAGGCTAATACTTGTGATTTCATAATAGAAAATCTTATTAATTACTAATCACCTATTGAAGCTTCAGTTCCAGATTCTCAACTGTTGGTGGGGAATTTTAGTCACTTAGGGAAAAAAATATTTATTTGTTAAGTGGCAACTATTTGTGTGGAACAACGCTCTATATTATGGGACTTGAGAAGAGGGTCTCCATAAGGGACCTTATAAATTGTGCATTTCCTAACTGTCAAAAGGGAAAGAAGGATTTATTTATGAACAAAATGATGAGAATGGCACTTCAGGGAAAGTGCCTCAAAGTACACACATGTATGAGCATTTCTGCTTTTCTATCATTTTGCATATCAACATACTTAAGGAACATTTCCAGTTTTCTTGGAAATTCTTCAGGGGCTCCACAGTCGAGAAAACTAAGAAATACTTTTTTAAAAAAGTTCGTAGACAGACTTTAGCTTGATTTACTAGTAATAGGCCAAACAATGCAAACAAACTCTCCTCTGCCCCACCTCCCATCCCTACTACCCATAGGCTTTATAAGCAGTTGTCTAAGGTTTGGTGGCAGAGAAATGTGAGCCTCATGGTAAATGTGGTGGCATTTATTTTTTCTTCTCTCTAAGTCAGAGGGAACCCAAGGAAACTACCTGGAGAGATTGGTGGTACCCACCAAAAAGGAGAATATGTTCCCTGATAAGAGGTTTACTGTTTAGGTCTACCCTGGTGCACCATAATGATACTTGCTTAAAGAGCTTTTCAGAGTTTGGGGTGCCTCCAATACTGAAAGAAGTCTAAACTTAGGAATTTTTCTTAGCAAGGCAAGATGAATGAACAAAGTGGAATATGATGGACCCTCTCAAATTAGTGAGGCAAGACTCTGGGAGTGTCTAGTTGGCCAAGATAATGCTGTAAAATGTGACAGACTTTAGCAATCTTGACATTCACCTAAGAAGAATAATTTCTAGGGAGGAAGGGTCAGGTAATAAGAGGATCCTGTGGGATAAACTACTTGAGACAGCAACTGAGATGGGGTATGTGGAAAGAGATCCCACAAAAATTGGATTATCCATTTAAGAAAGCTACACCAGATGACAATCCATATGGGGAGCATCTCTAGAATTCACATTTATAAGTTTCCCAGGACTATTATAATGAATTCCCACACACATGGTGGCTTGAAACAGCAGAAATATGTCATTTTACAGTTCTGGAGGTCAGAAGTCCACACTCAAGGTGTAGGCAGGGCCGTGCTCCCTTTAGAACCTCTAGAAGTGATTCTGTTCCCTGCCTTTTGTAGTTTCTGGGGCTGACAGCATTCCTGGACTTGTGACAACATCACTCCCATCTCCCCTTCTGTGTTTCACAATGCTGTCTCCTCTTTTGTCTGTCAAATCTCCCCATGTAAGAGAATGAAGAGACTATGTATTATAGTCAGGATATTCAAAGTTCTGCTACAGTGATAAACCATCTTAAAATATTAGTAGATTAAAACTACTTAGGTTCATTTCTTGTTCTTTCAACATGTCCATTTGTGATAGATAATGATCTCTTCATATTGCGTCTCTTTAGGAGCACAAGCTATTGGAAATTTCAGTTGATGGCTGAATGAAAGATTATAGGGCATTGCATTTTGTTTCTTAAAGAATTCCACTTGGTAGTGACACACATTTTATCAGGCAAAGCAAATTATATGTCTATACTCAACTTCAGAAAGGAGTGAAAGTGTAAACTATTACATACCAACTATGTAACTGGAAGTAGTAAATGAATAATATTGGAGAATAGCACTAATAGACATCACACAAGGATTGATTTGAAGATTCATGAGATATTTTGCACAGAATTTGAATATTTACAGGGTAGCTAGAATTTGGGCAAGAGGAGGGATATAGAGATGCTAAGGAGAAATATGGAGAGCCAAAAAACTTATAAAAATAAATAAGTTTAAATTAACTCTATTAACTCCTGTCACCAAACAATAGATTCCTGTACAAGCATCTTTCTCTGATTTCAACCCAAGATTCCCAGGCTTGAAAACTTGGAGTTGAGAAACACATCATGATAACAAAAGCCTTCGTTTAGGCTGCATTTATTCATTTTCAGTGTTGTTTTAATGGCTAATCAAGTGGTCTCCTAGTATCTAATATATACTTTTCAAATGCATTCACTATTTTTTTTCCTGAAACTCTCTTTGGCCACTTTCATGCTTAAGAATAATAATTTTCAATTGTCTTTTATGTCGATTGCTCAGTCTGTGTCAAAGAGGCTCTGTATATTGACTATTTAAGTCATCTAAACTTATTTATGCTTCATTTTTTTGTACACCCAAAAAATTAGTGTCCTTATTTTAGCAAAGAAATCATGTTAGTTAATAGCACCACTTTCACTAATAGCACTTTTTTAATGTTCTCCAGTTGGAGTACTCATTTTTCCTCTTCATTAGTTTATAAAGTGATTCCATTCATGCCCCACTTTATCCATGAAATAATTTCTATATTACCTCAATATATTTCCTCTTTAAATTGTATGAACAACAAAGAACAAAAGAAAAGAACTTTAATATATAAATGTTACCTTTGATATAAACATTTATATTTTTATTTGATAAAGGAGAAAACTGAAGCCAAGAATCTGAGAAAATATCCCCAAATTACAGAGGTCACATCGCTTATACCTGGGATTAAGTTCCAGTTCTAGGCAGTGCTTAAACTTATTTAAACATTATAACATCTCCTCAATTCTTTTAAGGCGAATAGTCTATAATTTTACCTAAGTGTGGATTCTTATTGTCCTCGAAATCATTTCCATATGTATATCTTCTTTTCCAGTTGATGATAAGCATTTCTCATCCAGGGATCTTTGATTTGTTTTGGTATATCCCCACACCATTGATCACTGTGGATCTAAATGAAGACCAACCAAATGAGAAAAGCAAATACTACTTTTCTGTGACTATTACAGCAGGGGAGTCAGCCATCATCACTTGTGTTTTGGCAGCGACTCAAAGGCAGCCAAAGAAGTGAAAAGTTTTATGATAGAAAAAAGGGAAGGCTTTTGATGTGTCCTGGTAGGAGGTTGTTGGCCTGGGGAAGCTGGAGGAAGCTAACTAGAAGCAGGATCCGATGTAATTGATGAAGGGTACATATTTGGCTTTTTCTGGTTTATCCTAAGGTGGAGTTGGGGGGAAAATTACAGAAGGTGTCAGTTATTAAGATCTGGTCATTTAGGGCTGATTATTACAGAAGTTGTTGGTTAGCTTCCCAATTGGTCACTAAAGATAGCAGTCTGGCTTCCTGTAAGACTGATTTAGCAGGATAGATTCCTGGGTTGTTTATCATAGGTAAGGGGTTGGTTTCCTGGGTATGGTGCAGCAGATTGTGTTTCTGAGTTTGATTTTTAATATTACATGTAGTTTAGCCAGTGTCTGTCTGTATATTCTCTAAGCACTGTGTTGAAAAAATGAGAAGCTATCAGAAAACACTCAATCATTTTAATTTGGTTATGCCATAGGGAAGGTGAAGTGGCTCAATTCCATCCCTGAATTGTGATGATCTGGCCATATTGGTGATCTATTATGTGTGGTTTCTTCACTACAGGATCGTTTTCCACTTCTTCAAGGTTGGAACAGGGGTGGGAGAAAATATCTAGTTTAAGGAGAGGGGCTATCATTGTTTTAAATGACTTTGAGGTTGAACTACCTGAATTCCAATTTTAATCCTAAGCCTTACATGCCATTTGACCTGAAATTTATTACAAAATATCGTTAAACCTCCATTTCTTCTTCAGTATGTTAGAAAATATGATATTATCTTCTGGGACAGTTGATATTATTATGATATTATCTTACGGGACAAAGCGAGAAAAATTAGGATTTTATTCATGCCAGCTTCAAGAACTGACATGATTATTGAATTCTTTCATATGTAATTCAAAATAAAACATTTCTAAACTATGAATTAATTGGAAAAAAGTAAAATTTTAAATTTCCTAAGATTAATCATTTTATGCTTCTTTGAAAATACCACATATAAAATTATTTCTCCATTCTCTTTTGGGAAGAGGTTATTTAGGTGTTGCTGGTGCCTTAAACACTTGTTTATTTATTTACTATTCATTAGGTTTTTGGTGGGTAAATTTTGCTTCATTCTTTATAGTGATTTTCACATGTGTTTGAATAGATGTTAATCCATGTATTTCTGCTTATTCTTTTAAGATTAATTTTTAATTGACAAATTATTTTACAAATGTATGGGGTACATTGGATTGCTTTGATGTATGCATACATTGTGGAATGATTAAATCAAGCTAATTAACAGAGCCGTCATCTCACCTACTTATTGTGTGTGTGTGTGTGTGTGTGCGTGTGTGTGTAGTAAGAACATTTAAAATTTGTCTTAGCAATTTATATACAAAAAAACTCATTATTAACTATGGTTACCTTGCTGTGGAATATATTTTGAAATATATAACATAATATGTTATTATTAACTATGGTTACCATGCTGTACAATACATCACTAAAACATATTCATTCTATCTGAAACTTTGTACCTTTTGAGCAACATCTCACCTTTCCCCGGTCATCCACTCAACAAGCCCCCAGCCTTTGCTAACTGCCATTCTACTCTCTGCTTCTACAAGTTCAACATTTTCAGATTCCACATGTAAGTTAGATCATGCAATAGTTGTCTTTCTCTGGCTGGCTTATTTAACTTGGTGCAATGTCCTCCACATTCATCCATGGTGTCACAAATGAAAGAATTTCCTTCATTTTTAAGACTGAATAGTGTTCCACTAGGTGTGTGTGTATATATAGAGCACTCATCCATCGGTGGATACTTAGGTTGCTTTCATGTCTTGGCTATTGTGAATAATGATGAAATGAACATGGGAGAGCAAATATCACTTTGATATACTAATTTCAATTCTTTGGGATATATACCTAGAAGTAGAATTGCTGGATCATACAGTAATTCTATTTTTAGTTTTTTGGGGAAAGCTCCATATTGTTTTCCAAAGTGGCTGTCCTAATTTAAAATCCCACCAACAGTGTCTGCGGGTTTTCCTTTCTCTACATAATTGCCAACATTTGTTACCTTTCATCTTTTTGATAACAGCCGTTCTAACAGATGTGAGCTGATAATTCCTTGTGATTTTAATTTCATTGTGGTTTTAATTCGTGTTGAGCATTTCTTCATATATCTTCTGGCCATTTCCATGTCTTCTTTTGAGAAATGTCTTTCTAGGTTCCCTGCCCATTTTAAGACCAGGTTATTTGTTTTCTTGCTGTTAGATTTAGTTCCTTCTAATTTTTGGACATTAGCTCCTCATCATCAGATGTATGGTTTGCAACTATTTTCTCCCAGTTCAGGGTGTGTCTCTTCATTCTGTTAATTGTTTCCTTTGCTGCTTAAGTACATACCTAGAGTCCCTATATATATTCCATATCTGGTAGGGATTGAAATAAATCTCATGTATAAAATACTTAGCAATACACATCTGCTAATATTATGATGATGATTAATTGTATTATTGTGTGAAGTTTTGTGTAATCTTATAATGATGAACGGTGAGTATGCTTCCAAATATGATTTCTAGAAATACATCTATTGTGTTGCAGTATAGCTCTATTTTCTAAAGTGTCTTTTTTTAACCCTCTAATGTTAACAGGTAAAAGAAAGTTACCATTTAAGTTGTAAATGTGGTAGAAAGATCACTGTTTTAAAATCAAAAGACCTTTTAGAGGTAATGAAGAATAGAAAATAACTCATGACATTCTTAAGGTCAAGTCTATCTTGAACCTCATTTTAAAATGTGAATTTATTTTTTCCCTTTAGCTTGGAGATCTGAACATCTCAGTAAAATACAGAAAGGTTATTTCATAAATGTAGAATAATAAGGCATAGCATTGATGTGCAAAATGACTAAAATGCACATTATACTGCATAAGAAGGAATTAACTGTAGGACAAATGGGAAGGTAATAATTTCAGAATGGCCAAATGCAAGCACCTTTAAAGTAATTTGTTTCAAGAAGAAATTTATTTCGCTATAATGTTTGCTCAGAAACAGGTGAAAATAGTTTTAACTCAAATTTCGGGACAAATATATGGTGTATTTTCTTTTGTGTGTTCTTTATTTTCATCAAAGTCTTTTGTTTTAACACTTCTATTTAAATAAATATATTCATTTTTATTTTGATGCTGTATATTTTCATTATTTTTATACTAATTCTTTCATTCAATTATTCATTCACTTTTGGATAAATAATATTGACCATTTATTATAGGCTAGTGATTAGGCTAAGCACTTGAGATACAAAGTTAAATATGACTGTCATGATTCCTATCCTCCCGGATAATAATTTAAACAGAAATTTAGAATGTAACATGAGTGGGATCGTGGTTGAGGAAGTCCCATGCGCATGAATGTATGTATGTGGAGATAAAGAAAAGGAAAAGAAAAGAGGAGGGTGTGGCATACTTCCTAGAGTTGCATCTAAAGTGAGATCTAAAAACATGAGGATACTTGATTGATCTCTGCAGAAATAGTGTTCCAGATTCAAGGAGGAGAAACAAAAGGCATAAAGGCAAATGCGAGCAAAGAGGTAAATGGTAAGAAGAATGGAATTTGGAAATTCATTAAGAATCCATTTACACAAGGTTATGTAGGACAGTTAGTAAACTTTGAACTTTATTCTAAGGTCAAGGGGCAGCTTTTAAGATATTTTTGGTAAAATCTTTCAGTTAAATGTTAAGTTGATTTTTTTAAATGTTATAATTCACAACTGATTTCAAGTTTTTGATGGTAGTTTTAGGGATTAGGTGTTTGTTTTGTTTTGCCTTTTAAAATACTTAAAAGTACATGGCTTATATATGGTTTATAAAATTTTGAGTGAAGGTTTCACTCAATCTTCAAGGGAGATTTTGTTCCATTTTCTTGTTTTGAAGTATTTCTAAGTTTAGGCCTTTGGATGTTGTAAAGAATACCTTTGCTATAAATGCTAAAAATTACTAGGCTATTTCAGGTCAAATTATTGTCATGTACTCCAAAATATGTGCTAGATATTAATACAAATTCTGATGCCATAGTTCCAATAGTAACAGGTGAAATTAGTTCAATATTTCATATAATCTGTTTTACCCCCTCAACAATCAAGAAGGTAAAGCTAGCCTTAGTGAGGGCTGGGGTATTCTATTACTATCTAATTTGATTTAGGGGCTAGAGAACTTACAAGTTTTAAAATATCCTTTTTTAGACTGCTGTGGGAACTGAAATATCTGCCCTTGGTGTCCAACTTTTGAAGGTTAAGTGCAAGTATTCTACCTGTGCAGAAAAATGTAATACAGTAGGTATGCCACTGCCCTAAGATACCTCTATTTATAACATGTAAAGGGTGGTGTCAGCTGAAGGCATAAAATCAGAAGTAATATGGAAATCTTAAAAGTTTACAAAGAAATTGTGAGATCAAATTTAGAATGCAATATACCATAATTATGTCTGACCCTAACTCACAAATATATTTTTCAATTTTATATATTTTCAGAGAAAAAATAATTAATTTATTTGTATTTTCATTAACACATTGTAATTGTACATATTTATGGGATACAACTTGAAGTTTTGATATGCATATATGTTGTAAAATAATATACTCAAGATAGCTAGTGTATTCACCTGAGGCATTTATCATGTGTTGATGATGAAGCCACAAAAGTCACTCCTCTAGGTATCTCATAATATACAATACCTTTGAAAGCCTAAAAAACCTCTCTTCTAGCTATTTTGTAATATACCTTACTGTTAAACACAGTCACCCTACTGTGCAATAGAACACCAGAACTTATTTCTCCTATCTAGTTGTAACTTTGTACCTGTTGACTAACCTCTCCCTTTTCTCCTCTCTTTCCTCCCACCTCCCATCCCTAGTCTCTGGTAACAACTGTTCTACTCTGCTTCTATGATATCATTTTTTTTCTTTAGATTCCACATATGAGTGAGATAATACAGTATTTGTCTTTCTGTGTCTGGCTTATTTCACTTAACATGATGTTCCTCAGCTTCATTCACGTTATTACAAATGACAGAATTTTCTTTTTAAAGGTTGTGTATTAGTCCATTTTCATGCTGCTATGAAGAAATACCTGAAGCTGAGTAATTTCTGAAGGAAAGAGGTTTAATTGACTAATAGTTTGGGGTAACTGGAAAGGGCCCAGGAAACTTACAATTACGGTGGAAGGGGAAGCAAACACATCGTTCTTTACATGATGGCAAGAAGAATAATGAGTGTCAAGAAAAGGGGAAAAAAACCCTTATAAAACCATCAGATCACATGAGAACTCACTCACTATTATGAGAACAGAAGCACAAGGGTAACCATGCTCATGATTCAATAACCTCCCACCTGCATCTTCCCACAACACATGGTGATTATGGGAACTACAATTCAAGATGACATTTGTGTAGGGACACAGCCAAATTATATAGTTCCACCCCAACTCCTCCGAAATTTCATGTCCTCACATTTCAAAACACAATCCTGCCTTTCTAACAGTTCCCCAAGGTCTAAACTCCTTCTAGCATTAACTCAAAAATTCCAAATCCAAAGATTCATCTTAGATAAGGTGAGTCTGCCTATGAGCCTGCAAAATCAGAAGCAAGTTAGTTACTTCCCAGATACAATGCGGGTACAGGCATTGGGTAAATACACCTGTTTCAAATGGGAGAAATTGGCCAAAACGAAGGGGCTAAGTCCCCACACGAGTCCAAAATCCAACAGGTAGTCACCAAACCTTAAATTTCCAAAATGACCTCGTTTGACTCCTCGAGACTCCTGGATATCACATCCATGTCATACTGATGCAAGACATGGGCTCCTATGGCCTTGGGCAGCTCCACCTCTGTGGCTTTGCTGGGTATAGCCCTTCTCCCAGCTGCTTTCACAGGCTGGTGTTGAGTGTCTGTGGTCTTTCCAGGCACACAGTGCAAATTATCGATGGATCTCCCATTCTCGAGTCTGAAGAAAGGTGACTCTCCTCTCAGAGCTCCACTAGACAGTGCTCCGTGGGGACTCCATGTAGGACCTCCAACCCCACATTTCCCGTGTGCACTGCCTTAGCAGAGGTTCTCCATGAAGGCTCTGCCCCTGCAGCAAACATCTGCCTGGACATCCAGGTGTTTTCATACATCCTCCGAAATCCAGGTGGAGGTCCTAAATCTCAATCCTTAACTTCTGTGCACTCACAGGCTCAATACCACATGCAAGCTGCCAAGCCTTGGGGCTTGCACCCTATGAAGTAATGGTATTCAAGCTGTATCTTGGCCTCTTTTAGCCGCAGCTGGCACTGAAGCAGTACCATGTCCAGAGGCTGCACAGATCATGGTGACCCTGGGCTGGACACAGGAAACCATTCTTCCTTCCGAATTCTCCATGCTTGTGATGAGAGGGGCTGCTGTGAAGGTCTCTGAAACACCCTGGAGCCATTTTCCCAACTGTCTTGGTGATTAATATTCCACTCCCTGTTACTTATACAAATTTCAGCAGCAGGCTTTAATTTCTTCCCAGGAAAGGTGTTTTTGTGTGTGTGTGTTTTGTTTTTTGTTTTTTTCTTTTCTTTTCTATTGCATTGTGAGGGTCCAAATATTCCAGATTTTTTGCTCTGCTTCCCCTTGGATGATTTGTCCCATAGACATTTCTTCTGCCAGATCCCGTAAGTCATTTCTCTCAAGTTCAACGTTCCACAGATTTCTAGTGCAGGGCAAAATACTGCTAGTTTCTTTGCTGAAACATAGCAAGAATCACCTTTATTACAGTTCCCACCAAGTTCCTCATCTCCATCTGAGACCACCTCAACCTAGACTTCATTGTCCATGTCACTATCAGCACTTTGGTCAAAGCCATTCAACAAGTCTGTAGGAAGTTCCACACTTTCCACATTTTCCTGTCTTCTGAGCCCTGAAAACTGATCCAACCTCTTCCTGTTACCCACTTCCAAAATCACTTCCACATTTTCAGGTATCTTTACAGCAACTTCCCACTCTACCAATACCAATTTACTGTATTAGTTTACTCTCACCCTGCTATAAAGAAATACCTGAGACCGCAAAATTTATATTTTTAAAAAGAGGTTTAATTGACTCACAGTTCAGCATGGCTAGGGAGGGCATAGGAAACTTGTAATTGTAATCATGACAGAAGGGGAAGCAAACACATCATTCTTTTCATGGTGACAGGAAGGAGATTGAGTGCGGAGCAAAGGGGGAAAAGCCATTTATAAAACCATTAGACCTGGTGAGAACTCACTCATTATCACGAGAACAGCAGGATGGGGTAACAACCCCATGTTTCAATTACCTCCTACCCGGTTCCTCCACAACACATGGGGATTATGGGACCTGCAATTCAAGATGGCATTTGGTTGGGAACACAGTGAAATCATGTCAGGCTGTATAGTATTCTGTGGTGTGTGCCTACCACTTTTTAATATCTACTCATCCATTGGTGAACATTTAGTTTGCTTTCACACCATTGTTATTGTGAATAGTGCTAAAATGTATATGGGAATTCAGGTATCTCTTCAATATACTGATCTTAATTTCTTTGGATATATAGTCAGAAATTGAATTGCTGAATCATATGGTAGTTCTATTTTTAATTATTTTGAAGATCTATGCCAGTTTTCATATTGACTGTACTAATTTATAATCATATCGATAGTGTTTCAATGTTTTCTTTTCTCTACATCCCTTGCAACACTTAATTTTGTCCATCTTTTTGATAATAGTCATTCCGTCATTCCAACAGATGTGAAGTGATATCTCTCTGTGATTTTAATTTGCATTTTCCTTATAACTAGAGACACTGAGGATATTTTTCATATATCTCTTAGTCATTTGTATGTCTTCTTTTGAGAAATATATACTAAGGTCTTTGCTGATTTTTGAATTGGATTATTTGAGTTTCTGCTGTTGAGTTGTTTAAGTTCCATATATATTCTGGATGTTGACTATTTGTCAGATGTATAGTTTACAAATGTTTTCTCTCATTCTGTACATTGTCTCTTCACTCTCTTAATAACCTCCTTTGCTGTACAAAAGCTTTTTATTCTGATGCAATCTCATTCGCCTACTTTTGCTTTTGTTGCCTGTGCTTTTGAGGTTTTATTAAAAAAAATCCTTGCTCAACCCAATGTCATGGTGTTATCCCGATGTTTTCTTCCAGTAGTTTTATAGTTTTATGTCTTATGTTTGTTTTTAATCTATCTTGAATTGAACTTTGTTTATGGTGAAAGATAGGGGTCTAGTCTTATTTATTTATTTTGCATATGGATATCCAATTTTCCCGGCACATTTTTTTGAAGAGAATATTATTTCTCCAGTGTACGTTCTTGGTAACTCTGTTTAAAATCAGTTGGCTAAAAATATGTGGATTTTTTCTGGGCTCTCTTTTCTGTTCCATTGATCTACATATGTGTTTTTCTTCCAGTATGATGCTGTTTTGGTTACTATAGATTTGTAGTATAGTTTGAAGTAAGGCAGGGTGATATCTTGAGCTCTGTTCCTTTTGCTAAAGACTGTTTTGGACAGTTGAGGTCTTTAGTTCTATATGTATTTTAGGATTGTTTTTCTTCTTTTGTGAAGATTGCCATCGGTATTTTGACAAAGATTGCATTAAATCCGTAGATAGTTTGGGGTAGTATGTTTATTTTGACAATATCAATTCTTTCGATCTGTAAACACAGGCCATCTTTTCATTTATTTGTGTTCTCCTAAATTTCTTTTACTAATGTTTTATAGTTTTCCTAATAGGGGTCTTCAAGCTCTGTTTATTCCTATGTATCTTTTTTGGAGCTATTGAAAACGAAATTGTTTTCTTGATTTCTTTTTGGATAGTTCATTATTAGTGTATACAAATACTATTAAATTTTGCAGGTTGATTTTGTATCCTTCAACTTTATTGAATTTATTAGTTCTAACAGCATTTTGGTGGAGACTTTAAGGTTTTCCGCATATAACATCATGCCATCTTCAAAAAGGGATGATTTGACTTCTTCTTTTCCAATTTGGATGCCTTTGTTTCTTTCTCTTGCCTAATTGCACTGGCTAGGACTTTCAGTGCTATGTTGAATAAGTGGTGAAAGTGGGCATTCTTGTCTTGTTCTTCATCTTAGAGAAAAAATTCTCAACTTTTCCCTATGCAGTATAATGTCAGCTGTGGGGTGGTCATATATGGGTTTTATTGTGTTGAGGTATATACTTTCTATACCTAATTCATTGAGAGCTTTTAATCATGAAGGGATATTGAATTTTGTCAAATGATTTTTTCTGCATCTAGTGAGATGATTATATGCTTTTTGCCTTCTTTTAATGTGGTATATCACATTTATTGATTTCCATATGTTAAACCATCCTTGCCTTCCTAGAATGTCCCCTACTGATCATAATAACTGATCTTTTTAATATGCTGGTGAATTTTTTTGCTAGTATCTTCTTGAGGGTTTTTACATCTATGTTCATAAAGAATATTGGCCTATAATTTTATTTTTTGTTGTGTCCTTGTCACAAAAAATGTTTTGAAATCAGGGTAATGCTAGCCTACTAAAATGAATTTGGAAGTATGCTCTTCTCTTCATTTTTCTGGAATATTTTGAGGAAAAGTGGTATCAGATCTTCTTTGTGTGTTTGATAGAATTTGGCAATGAAGACAGCAGATGCTGACCTTTTCTAAAAAAACCAGTATAAATGCTACATTTATGTTAAAATTCTATGGTAGGTAATTTAAGAAGAAAAATGCAACTAAGTAAAGAATCCAGGGTTCATTAAATATGGAAAGACTCGTTTTTGAATACTATTTCAGGACAAAATCTTCAGAGTTATTTTGAATATCAAAAGTTCTAGAAAATCAACCATAAAGCAGAAACTTTGAAGACCTCTTTGGGAGGAAAGAAGAACATCACCCCTGAGCATTTTCTTATCTTCTGATAGAATTTTACACATACACACGCACACACAAAACCACAAAACCTAAACAAAAAGAAAAGATTAAGAAATAAGAGGGGAGAAAGAGAGGGAAACTGACTTTTTATCCAAAAGCTCTGAATCAAAGCATAAAATTGAATGGAATTACCAGAATACTTATCATCAAATCTGAATATACGGCAGATGTTCCCTAATTATTTAGCAACTTTCACTTGATGAAAGGCCTATATCATTGATTAGTTTATGAATTTTTTAGTACTTTTATTTTTTTGAGGAAAATATATCTATATCTGTATCTCAATCTTCTATAGCTATATGACCAGTTGCCTTGAGTAGAAATATGATGATATTGAGAACATAGTTTTTTAAAATTTAATTGACACTGCTTTTCTTTTTGAACTTATTTCAAACCAGTGAAACACTGTAGTAAAATTAAGTTATAAATAACTTGCTTATAATTTGAATTTAAGAAATTAGAATGCCTGTTTCCACTAGGCACTAGTTTAACAACACAGTGACTATCCATGCTACTAAAGCAGGGAGAAAACTGAAACTGTTACAAATGCTTTATTAAATGCCAAATAAGTATATGCATAGCCTGAAGAGGATTGGGATATCTCCAACACACTACCCTTGAGAGTAGTTCAACTGAATAGCTAGCTGGTTAAGTCAAGAACAAGGGTCAGAGTCTTTTGGGTGAGTGGGAGAAGAACAAGAATAATATTAGATTTATGGGTACAGTTTAGAGAGCACATCTTTCTAAAAACAGAACTACGACAATGAGAGGAGAGATATTTGTTATTGGAAACATTGCTGCTGGAGGAGTCTGAAAACAGAGGAAGGGCACACAAGGGAAACTATCTACAGAGGGTAACTGCCTACTATAATTTTTTTTGTTCTTCCATGGAAGTATTTATTTACTCATGAATAACACCCTAATATTTCTCTTTGGGTAGATTGAAGTTAATATCATTAGTCTTTCCCAACCTGCTTTCCATTACATACTTGTACTGTTTCCTTCTTCTACATGTTCTTTCATCATTTTTTTCCACTGGTAAATATGCATGGAAGACCTATTACAGATGTAACACGAACATAAAAGGGAATCACTTTACCCCTAGCCAAATCTTAACCCCATAGTGTTGCCAAGTCATTCTCTAGGTTGTAGAATTATTATTTATTCAGAACACTAAGCCTGATTCAGTTTTCTGTTAAGCTACAAAATAAGTAAACATGAATCACTTGGATTCCAGGATCCTGGATATAGTCTAAAGATGGCATTCCATTATATTTAGAAAATGACTGTTAAGTAAGAGAAAATTTCCAGTGTTTTGAAAACAACTTTTTCAATTTGTTCACAAGTTTCTGGGTTCATAGCTAATGTACAACATTCATGTCAATGATCTTAATTGATTATGATAATAAAAGATTAATTAATCAACTCATATTTGTTAGTACTTACAAATGCTACTTATGAACTTATATCCTTAATTAATACACTATAATTAAAATTAAAATATAGACTAGGTCAGAGATTCAATCACCTTTTAGACAAGTTACCTACAATCAACAATGCTTTCTTTGTGGCTAAGTAAAGATTACTTTCAGTCTTGATCTATGATAATCCTCTGCTTAATTTGAAACTGGTAACTCCTTTCCAAGTGGAATACTTCTCTCCATTGGCTCCCATAAAACAGCATACATTTTTGACAAATTACTACATTCCTGTTGTGATCTCCTCCTTTCCATCTGTGCCATAAAATTCAGTGGTTCTTCAAGGTTCTGTTATGAGCCTTGTTCTGATACTTTTCTTTGTGTTCTCTCTATTAGTTTTCTATGCATTCTCTCTATGAAACTAACCTACTCCAGCTGCTTTTCTTCAGATGACATGTATATGCAGGTGATGACTCACATATTTTCAGGCTCCACCTGGTTCCTGAGCATGTATATTCAATTTATCATTAAACAGCTTCACTAAAAACATCTTGTTGTCACCTCCAACCTAACTTATCCCAAACCAAACCCATTGTCTTCCTATTCTTCACTCCATACTCCTCCACTATTCTCTGTCTTAATGACATCACTGTCCTCCCAAATCCTTGAGAGTCTTCCTTGATTTCTTTATTCTGTTCTCCCACTGCAACCAATACATCTATTAATTATTTATCCTCCAATATGTCCTCTTCTTTCCTTTCTCACCTATTCAAAGTCATGATTCAGGCTACACATTCTCTCCTGGATTTTTACATTCACTCCTTCAATGGGTTGTAGTTTTGCCTTTTCAATTTATTTATCCCAATACATATTAAGTAATCTTTCTAAAATGTGATGTGATCATTTCCCTTGCTTTAAACATGACATCAACTCTGTTTGTTATCTCTGGAGTAAAAGGATTTTCATGATTTGGCCCCTGCTTATAGCAACAGCTTCATCTGTTTCTCCTCTCTCTCCCACTCTAGGTTCAGCTAAAGTGAAAACTTTGAAGTCTCATTAACAAGCATACCCTCTTTGGCTTCCTGGACTTTGTATATGATCTTTTTGTCTAATTGAAATGCCCATTATTCCATTTATCCTCATGGCTAATACTTACTGAATTTTGAGTTTTGGGCTTGAAGTGTGACTCCTCTAGGAACCTAGATTGCTTCTCTTAATGACCCCCATGGAATCCAGGAAGTGCTGTAGAAGCTTATTATTATTTCTGTTAGCCACTGTCACACCATTTAGAGATTGGCTTTTTATTCATTTTCTTTTTTCCTACTCTAAACTTGTGGAGGGCAAGCACTCTTTCTTCTTCATGGTGGTAATTCCAACACCAAAATACTCTGTAACATACAATGGGTATAATAAATATTTGTTACATAATATAGGTACTGTGATTCATTATTACAGAACTAAACCCAGCAATTCATGTTAACACAGATAAAACGTATGTGAGCTGTTAAAACAAAACGTCAGCCAAATTAAATTTGAAAGAGTTTAGTTGAGCAATGAATGATTTGCAAATCAGGCAGCCTCCTGAGCCAGAGTAGGTGCAGGGAGAC
This sequence comes from Rhinopithecus bieti, assembly GCF_001698545.2. Classification (NCBI taxonomy): domain Eukaryota; kingdom Metazoa; phylum Chordata; class Mammalia; order Primates; family Cercopithecidae; genus Rhinopithecus; species Rhinopithecus bieti. The sequence goes on from NW_016806339.1 coordinate 1,783,591, forward strand.
TCCAGTGCAGCCACGTAGTGGAAGAAGATTTATGAACAGAAAAAGGAAAGTGGCATACAGAAAACAGAAGTGAGGTACAAAAAGAGCTGGATTGGCTACAGCTCAGCGTTTGATTTATTTGAACATTTGGTTGGCCAAAACTCAGTGATTGGCATAAGTGTAGGCTGCAGCCTGTTTGCACTGCCACTTGTTAAAGTTCATGATGTAAGGAAAAACCTTTAGCATGAACTTAAAATACATGATGAGGCAGCTTTAGGCTAAACTTGATTTAACAGAACATTAGAGGAAAGACTGCATCCTTGGGGCCTAGGTAAGGCTGTGCCAGGGAGTTTAGATATTAGAGCAAAGTATGAGATAGATTTCAGTCCCTATTCCCTACCTCTCCCCAGGGGTAGAGTGTGGGGAATATCCCAGGGCACAATTGGTACAACCAACCACACGTTTCATACCTTCTAATTTTGTCTAGAACTAGTTGAAGTCATGAGGATATCAGTGCACAACTGACATAAAATGCATATTAATGAAACGATAGAGCAACTAAGGTTAGCTAAAGGATCAGTCTAATTTTGAAACTGGTGCTGAGTAGGTTCGGTATACATTTTACTCATTTTTGTAGTGATCTGAGTTACTTTTATTGTCAGTTCAGGTTACCTTTGGTGTTTCTTCTATCAGATTCTACAAATAAGAAATAATCTGAAATTTAACTCAACTAAGATATATATAACCAAGAATCTCATCTATTTTAAAATGTTACTGCCTCATCAATATTACCGTTTATGGAATGTATCTTCTACCTTCCTAGTATTATTGAGTATTAGAAACCCTGTGAAGGAGAAGCACTTTGGGAAGCCGAGGCAGGCAGATCATGAGGTCAGGTGTTCAAGACAGCGTGGCCAATATGGTGAGACCCCGTCTCTACTAAAAATACAAAATTAGCCAGGCATGGTGGCACATGCCTGTAATCTCAGCTACTCGGGAGGCTGAGGCAGGAGAATTGCTTGAATCCAGGAGGGGGAGGTTGCAGTGAGCCAAAAAACAATAACTAAAATAATATCTTTACAACATTTTGAAACAATGCCATTGCATTAGTTTCCAAGGACTTCTTTAACAATGTTCCATAAACTGGGTGTCTTAAAACAATAGAATTTACTCTCTCACAGTTTGGAGGCCAGAAGTCTAAAATCAACTGTCAGTAGGCCATGTTAGGGAACAAAATTCTCTTGCCTCTCCCAGCTTCTGGAAGTTGCTGGTAATTCTTTGCTTGTGGGCCGCATAACTCTCATCTCTGAATCGGTCATCACATGACCTTCTTTCCTCTGTCTGAGTCTGTGTCTTCACATGATCTTTTATAAGGATACCAGTCACTGGATTTACAGCACACCCTAATCCAATATGACCTTACCTTAACTTGATTAATTCTGCAAAGACTCTGTTTCCAAATAAGTTCAGTTTCACAAGTATGAGGCAGGGTTAAGGATTTAAACGTATCCTTTTGGGGAACACAAGTTAACCTACAACATCCACATGTACTAGAGCATACTCTATCACTCTACAAGATTCACTCTGCAATCATACTCCTCCTTCTAAAAATGAAATATTTGTATTGGAGGACAATGGGTCTGGAACAGTATGATTCTTTTACTCCACAATGTGCTTTGCTTCATTTCTCAGCAAACTTCCCCACTTATAATGTTATGTATCCATACAAAACAATCTCTTTTCTCTCTGAGTAATTGCTCCTCAATCCCCTTTTCAGCTTCCCACCACAGCTTTTCTGTCTTTCATAATTTCCAGTCTCCTTTTTTGTTAGAACCTGAAATATGTAGTTATTTTCACTCATTGTTAACATTTTCTTTTAAACCAATTTTCATCAGGTTTTTGTCCCCTACAACTGTAATTGGTGATCTTGTCTCAAGGTCATGAATGACATTTATTTTGTTATTTCCAGTGGTCAATTCTCTATCCTCACTGTCTACTTCCCCTTAGAAGGATTCGTCACAATTAATTGCATGTCTTGTTTTCTCTCCTACCTCAATTGGCACTCTTTAAAATCTCTTTTGCTGTTTTATTCCTTGCCTTTAATGTTACAGGGTTTAGACACTGGTCTTTTTTCCTCTCTATCTAATTCACTCACATGGTGTGTTTTTTTCTTCCAGATTCATGGCTTTAAATACCAGTTACATTCTAATAACTCTCAAATATGTATATTCAACTTAGACGTCCCTTCTGAACCCTAGACTTGTTTACTCAACTGTCTACTTGATATTTTCGCTTGGATATGTGTTAAATATCTCGAGCACAGTATTTCTCAACTCTCAGATTGCACCTATTTTTCTCTCTCACTTCCCTCTCCTTAAAATAAGAATCCACAAGTCAGCCTGCTCTCACTGCATTTATCTGGGGTCTAATTTATGGCAAGTTTATACAAGCGGTGAAGTCAAAGTATTTTGAATCATTGGAGACTCTTCTATTTCTCTCACAGCACACATACTGTCTGGTAGACAACCATGTTTAATTTACATTCAAAGTTATATCTCAAAACTGACCCTGTCTCTCCTTGTTATCACCCTGGTTGGGCCATCAATGTCTCTCTCCCAGAGTACTTCAGGAGCCTCTTAACTGAAGCCTCTTGCCTCTTACTCCTTAGTTTGTTCACAGCACAGCATGCAGAATTATCATTTAAAAACAAATATGACCATCTCACTCCTCTGCACAAAACCCTCAAAGTTTTATTTGTTTTACTGAGAGTAAAATCCAAGGTCTTTACAATGGCAGCAAAGGTGGTAGCCAATCCTGGCTTCTTACCTTCCTGTTATCCTGTTCTCATCTCATACTTCTCTTTGCCTTGCTAGTTCAGCTGTAGCTGCACTTGTTTCTTTGCTGCGTTAGGGTCTTTGTATTAGCTATTCTTGATATGAGTAGCTCAGGCCCACACTTCCTTCAAGTCTTTGCTCATAATTCACCTTTTCAAATAGATGCACACCTTATTTTAAATATACACTATTCCCCATTCCCTGTCCCCTTCATCCTGATCTTTTAATATTTTTCCATATCGTCTCTCTCCTTCCAACATGATTTATTTATTAAATTATGGTCTTGATTTAATAGTATCCGGTGGAAGGTTAGTTCCATGAGAAAGAAATCTGTTTTAATTACTTGTGTACTCCAAGTACCTAAATTAGAGTCTAGCACATAATAGGTGCTCAAGTTCATGTTTTTTCAATGAATGAATAAGTAAATGATAATGTAGTTTAGTAGTAGTTTCACAGTATATGCATGGAATAATGATATTTGTTCATTTTACGTTTACTAATGAATAAGATTTCAGAGAACAAATGTCATCACAATAATCTGCACCACTATTGTTGAAAGAGTTTTTCTATGTGCCTAGAGATTCTTTTACATAATTCAAATTGATATTCTTCCATAGTAAAGGCATCCATAAGTAAGACAACTGAGGCTTTGCAAGATTAAGTGACATTATCATGTCTAAACAGCATGCACAGTGGTAGAACTCAGAGTCAACAACAGCTCTGTGTAGACTAAAATTCCACTTTAATCATTCTGCTCTATTTCCACTTTCATAAACACTCAGGGAGCAGGAAGGAAAATTCTTTTTCTCCTGAAACACATATGCACTCTCATATGTTGCTGACTGGCATTTATATGTGCACAGGCAGCTGCTGCTCATCCAGCCCTGAATTTCTTAGTCCAGAATTGCTAAAACTATCACTGATGTTGTTATTGCTGTTTTTTCTATTGTCATCGGCTTCTTTTTTAAAGCAATCTGTGACACATTGAGAGATGCTTCTAGGAAATAGCTTTGCAACTCAAGAATGGCACTTCAGAACTAAGTAATTTAATATTTCACAGAGAAATGTACTGAATGCATCAATTTCCTCAGGGCTTTGGTTGAACTTACAGAAGTGACAATGTGCTACTCTGTAATAGGTCTTGAGCTTTCTTTACAATAGGTGTTTTATGGAGGTGGCCAAGAAATCATTGTGACATTCACCTAAATGAGGATTCACTAACAGTGCCTTATTTATCTGTTGCCTTTTTGGCTTTTTTAATCACTTGCGTTATTGTTACTTGAAGCTGGCTTTGTTAACTAAATAATTTTCTTTTCTATATGTTGGGATGGTATTACTTTCTGAAATAAACAATTTCCTTTCCCATAAATAGCTACAGTCATACTTCTTATGACTTTGGACTCTGATTCAGTTTCATATTCCATTCACAAATGTTATTTTAGATATGTCTACATGGCTTCAAATTCTTGGATAGAAAAGAAAAGTCTAGTATTAATCTAATACAATGCCATACACTAAACACAATAAAAAATAGGTAGAAATTCCCTGCAGTAAGACCAGAATTAATAAGAAAGATTGAAGAAATGATACCATCAATATGATTTTATTTCAAATGTTTATATTTTGAACTCCTCAAATTAAAAATCATTTTACATGATGACATATGCTAATTATACCTTTCAACAATAAAGAGAAAATGATAGCTCAGTTTGGGCATTGACCTGTTTGAAGGATATTGCATAAGGAATGAAGGTTGGATAAATACACAATTACTTTCCATAGTGGAACTGTTTACCAGTGATTTATTATGATGTTGATTGAGAAGTCTTTATATTAAGTTTAATTATCCAAATCTGAATCTGAATGTATATGCTGGTGTCAAATGAAAGGCAAGAACTGAGGTTGAAAAGTTAAATAAATGATATTTTTTCTCAAGTGAGCCAAAAGTTTGAAAGTTGCTAAAATTTTTTTATCAACTAAGGTTCATGTATGAAGAGCTGTGACTTTTTATAAATGAAATTATATTACTTAAAAAAATTTATAATGAGAGTTCATATACTGCCAAAGAAACTTGAGTCTCTTATGCATACAATGTTTGGGCTCTGATATCTGAAGACATTGGAGACATAATTTATACATGCATAATTTATTCTTTAATTAAGGATTCTGTTATTTGGAATAAATTGTATGGTTGGTAAAGAGTAATTTGTGTTGAATAGCTCTATCTGTCTATTGACTTACATCTCACAATAAAATACAAAATTAAACACTAAAATTACACATATTTAGAGAACAAACTGAAAATTGATAGATCCCTACATATTTGTTATCTTCCTCACCCACAAAACTTCCCCACAAAATAAGTAGTTTTCAATGAATATAACTATTTTATTTACTAAGATTTTCCAATTATTTATTATACCAATAAACATAAGGATTACTGAATGCAGAAATATTTGATTCTTATGCTTAACCTACACACACCTGTATTCCTTTAAGTCTTAAGGCTTCAGTCTAGTTACTCTGTAGTCAAAAAATAAAATGGTTAAGAGAACATTTCTGGATATTTTAAACCCAGAGATCAATGTAAAAACTTATAATAGTTTTAAATAGAAATTTTGTTAAAGTAAACACAAAGTTATTAAATGGGTGAAAAGTAGTTTGAAAAGTTGGGTTGTGATCACTACTAAGGAAAGAAAGAAGGCAGGTGAGTTCGCATAATCTTGTAAACATCTTAATAACTGAACCTCGTAGTAGTAGACAAATGATGCTAGCTAGAAGGCTAGTGCTTATCTCTGGATGGATGTTTCTGGTTTGCTTGTGGTAAAGAAATGTGTATTCTAAGAATTTTTGAGTCACCGCTTCTTAGAAAATATCATATAAATCAGCAGTCCGCAGCCTTTTTGGCATCAGGGACTGGTTTTGTGAAAGAAAATTTTTCCACGGACCAGAATGTGGGGGATGGTTTCAGGATGATCAAGCACTTTACATTTATCATTAGATTCTTATAAGGAGTGCATAACCTAGATCCCTAGCATGCACAGTTCACAATAGGTTTCATACTCCTATGAGAACCTAATGCTATTGCTGATCTGGCAGGAGGTGGAGCTCAGGCAGTAATGCTGGTCCGCTGCTCACCTCCTGTGGTGAAGCCCAGTTCCCAACAGGCCACGGATGAGTACTGGGGTTGTGGACCCCTGATATAAGCCATAGAAATATCTGTGACTATAAAACTGAGATGCTTCATAAGCTAAACTCTCCTCACTGTTTGAGGTGTCCTGTAAACCTCACAGGAAACCTCTTACATTACTCTGGACCAGAGAGGAAATGCCAACGCTGACCAGAAAGTCATGGAGAGCCACACAAAATGCTCCTGATCCCTCCCTAATTGACTCACGCAACTTGATTGCTTATATCTTTGAAATTGCTAGTAATAATTGCTACTGAGTAAGAACTGTGATTTGTGTGAGTCTGACTTTCAACAACGTGATACTAAACATTAGATAATTAATCCTCAGCATCCATTTCTTCATTCAGTACTAGTTCATGTTTTCTATTGCAGATACACGGTATTTTTAAATACAATGCTGAAGTTATAAGAATTCCAAGAAAGAATAATGTAATATAAGTCTGTAATAGACCTAGTGCCTTTGTTCTTATAATGTATTTAGGTACTCAATGTATCATAATTAATAGAAAATGTTTATTGGATAAAAATGAGACACTTCATAAAGGGGTTTAAAGTCCACACAAAATTAGGATGCTATTTTGATGATCATTTAATATTTAATAATAGAATAGTGATTTGAATAAGCTAAAGGTCTGAGAAACTTGTTCCTTATAATACAATTACAACTTATTTTTAGATAGTTTAATTGCATTTTCTATCTGCATAATTTTGTATCTTCAAAGCATCTAAAAAGAATTGAAATCCCAAAATTTTAATTTCCAACTCATTAAACATTTTGGTACATTCTCTTACAGGTTTTGGCTAGTTTATTTGTTGGAGCCAAGGCTAATCAGAAGGATACGGGCACATATTGACAAATAAAGAAATAGTCTTTCAATTCTTTTTCAAAATTCCAGTGAGCTCTACAACCCAAGGAAGAAAGAGAAAGGCCTAATAAATATGACTTCAGTTCCCCACAAAGAGGAAACATTTAATTGCAGACCATGCATTAGTTCATTTTTATGCTGTTGATAGAGACCTACCCGAGACTGGGAAGAAACACAGGTTTATTTGGATTTACAGTTCCAAGTGTCTGAAGAAGTCTCAGAATCATGACATGAGGTGAAAAGTACTTCTTTATGGTGGCAGCAAGAGAAAAATGAGGAAGAAGCAAAAGCAGAAACCCCTGATAAACCCATCAGATCTCATGAGACTTATTCACTATCATGAGAATAGCACGGGAAGGACTGGCCTCCATGATTCAGTTACCTCCCCCTGGGTCCCTCCCACAACATGTGGGAATTCTGAGAGATACAATTCAAGTTGAGATCTGGGTAGGGACACAGAGCCAATTCAATTCATTTCACCCCTGACCCCTCCAAATCTCATGTCCTCACATTTGAAAACCAATCATGCCTTCCCATCAGTCCCCCAAAGTCTTAACTCATTTCAGCATTAACTCAAAAGTCCACAGTCTAAAGTCTCTTCTGAGACAAGGAAAGTCCCTTCTACCTATGAACCTGTAAAATCAAAAGCAAGCTAGTTACTTCCTAGATACAATGGGGGTATAGGTATTGGGTAAATACAGCCATCCCAAATGAGAGAAATTGGCCAAAACAAAGGAGTTACAGGACCCATGCAAGTCTGAAATCCAGCAGGGCAGTCAAATTTTAAAGCTCCAAAATGATCTTTGACTCCATGTCTGACATCCAGGTCACGCTGATGCAAAAGGTCGATTCCCATGGTCTTGGGCAGCTCTGCCCCTGTGGCTTGTAGGGTAAAGCCTCCTTCCTTGTTGTTTTCATGAGCTGGAAATTGAGTGTCTGAGGCTTTTCCAGGTGCATAGTGCAAGCTGCCAGTGGATCTACCATTCTGGGGTCTGGAGGATGGTGGCCTTCTTCTCACAGCCCCAGTAGGCAGGGCCCTAGTAGGAACTCTGTGTGGAGTTCCCACCCCACATTTCCTTTCCACACTGTTCAAGCAGAGATTCTCCATTAGGCCCCTGCCTCTGTAGCAAACTTTTGCCTGGGCATCCAGGCGTTTCCCTACATCCTCTGAAATCTAGGTGGAGGTTCCCAAACCTGAATTCTTGACTTCTGTGCACTCTTAGGCCCAATACCACATAGAAGCTGCCAAGGCTTGGGGCTTCCACCCTCTCAAGCAACACCCTGAGCTCTATGTTGGCCCTTTCAGCCATGGCTGGAGCAGCTGGGACACAGGGCACCAAGTCCCTAGGCTACATAAAACCACTTTTTCCTTCTGGACCTCTGGGCCTGTGATGGGAGGGGCAGCTGTGAAGGTCTCTGACGTGGCCTGGAGACATTTCCCCTGTGGTCTTGGGATTAACATTAGGCTTCTTGCTACTTATGCAAATGTATGGTTGGCTTGAATTTCTCTCCAAAAAATGGGTTTTTCTTTTCCGCTGCATCTTCAGGCTGAAAATTTTCTGAACTTTTATGCTCTGTTTTCTTTTAAAATGAAATGCTTTTAACAGCACCCAAGTCACGTTTTGAATGCTTTGCTACTTAGAAATTTCTTCTGCTAGATATCAAAAATCATCTCTCTCAAGTTTAAAAGTTCCACATATTTCTAGGGCAGGGGCAAAATGCTGCCAGTCTCTTTGCTAAAATGTAAAAGGAGTCACCCTTGCTCCAGTTCCCAACAAGTTCCTCATCTCCACCTGAGACCACTTCAGCCTGGACCTTATTGTTTCTATCGCTATCAGCATTTTTCTTAAAGCCATTCAACAAGTCTCCCACGTTTCCCTGTCTTCTTCTGAGCCCTCCAAACCATTCCAATCTCTCTGCCTCTTACTCAGTTCCAAAGTCACTTCCACATTTTCAAGCATCTTTTCAGCAACTCCCCACACTACTGGTACCAATTTACTGTATTAGTTCGTTTTCATGGTACTAGGCTGAAATTGGGAAGAAAAAGAGGTTTAATTGGACTTATAGTTCCACACGGCTGAGAAGGCCTCAGAGTCATGGCAGGAGATGAAAAGCACTTCTTAGATGGTGGCAGCAAGAGAAAAATGAGGAAGAAGCAAAAGTGGAAACATCCTGACAAACCCATCAGGTCTCATAAGACGTAATCACTACAACAAGAATAGCATGGAAAAGACTGGTCCCCATGATTCAATTACCTCCTCCTGGGTCCCTCCCGCAACATGTGGGAATTCTGCGAGATGCAATTCAAGTAGAGATTTGGGTGGGGACACAGCCAAACTATATCAGAGTGTCTTTACTAGCCATGAAATTAATGGGAATGAAATTTCATGTATTACAGACAGTAAGAAATAGAAGTTTGGAAGGAGCATTAAAGAATACTAGTCTCACAGCTCGAATTCTAAAGAGTTTGATCTCTGTAACCTGTAATTTACTTTGTTGAATTTTGTTGATTAGAAGACAAGTCTTTTGAACTCAGGGTCTGAGAGTTTGGACTCAAAACTGTAATCTAATTCCTTCCCTGGGTAAGACACTAAGTTGGAAAAACTTATATTCTTTACAACTGCCAGAAACTCATCTAGCAGTCATTAATATAATTTCTGTTATCATTACACACACTAGCTTATTGTTATATGAACACTTATAAGATACAGACTAGCTAGCTCCTAACTGATATAACAAGAATATATTAATCAGATATATGATTTATTGCTAAACCGACTTTTTGTATTACAATTGCTAGAGGGATTTCTTGATAGAATGCCTTATGTGAGAATGTAGAGACTGAATGAAATCTTAGACCTGTGCTTTGTAAAAATAGGAAGAGGACAATAAATTTTGAAGAAATAAAAGTAAATTAATTTTACCAAGAAATTTAAAAGAATAAATAAACATTTTATTTACTATAAATTATCAACATGATTACCTGTGCTATGGTTTGAATGTTTGTGTCCCTTCCAAAATTCACAATGAAACTTAACCCCAATGCAACAGTATTAAGAGGTAGTACATTTAGAAAGTGACTAACCCATAAGGGCTCCACTTTCACGGATGAGATTAGCAACCCTATAAAAGGGCTGGAATTAGCTAGCTAGGTTCTTTTGCTTTTCTACCCCATTTTCCCTACATTCTCATCTGTCATGTAAGGACACAGCATTTATCCCCTCCAGAGGACACAGCATTCAGGTGCCATATTGGAAACAGAGAATAGGCACAAACCTATTGTGTTGGGCACAAACCCAACCTGTGTAACTGTGAACAATGAATTTATAAATTACCCAGTCTCAGGCATTTTGTTGTAGCATAATTAATGGACTAAGACAGCCAGGGACTAAACAAATCTAGACAAATATTCATAACTGTACTAAATAATAGCATGAACAGTCATAGATTTTAAAAGTGAAACTCCAAATGTTAACTGCAACAAAATTTTAAAAAATCTATGCAAGAAGTGTAACAATAACAAACATTATGGGCACTATAAAGATAAAAGAACTTACTTTTTTCAGTGATGTAATGAACACTTGTTAGGGAAATAGTTCTTGGATGGAAATTTTGATTATTATAAAGATTTCAAATCTTCTTGAATGAATTCATATTTAATATATTTCCAACCATAAGGCCCATAAAAGTTTGTCGTGGCTTAATAAAGACATACTAAAGTTAATGTGGAAGTATAAATATTTTAGATGTGTTGAGGGCCACTTATGCTACTAAATATTAAAATGTATTTATAAAGTTACAATAACTTGAAGAGTATAATAAAGACCAAAATTGACCAAAATCAATGGACTAAAAAATCAATGTCTGAGACCCACACACACATCTACAAATATATTTTCATTGAGTATATGATGAAGGTGGCCATCATTTCAGTGGAGAAAAGGAATTAGTTGGTAATCAAAGCTTGGAATTATAATAAATATATATTTTAAAATCACATTAGGTTCAAATCTCACCCCACATGCAGCTATGAACTGCAAAAGCATTAACACTGAAATGTAAATTTGGAGACACAGAATTTCTAATCTAAAATATTGATGACTATTTTGTCATCTTGGAACATGAGAGGCCTTTCCAAGAATAAAAGCAGTGAAAGAAAGCACAAATAACAATGATCACAACAAAAGAGGTAACTTCAACTTAAAATTTTAAAATAACTTCATCAGTATGCATAAATAAGCTAGAAGATCAAATATCAAAGGTAGGAAAAAATATCTGCTCAAATAAATCAAGCAAAAGGTTAAAATTCTTTCTAAATAAAATGTACTTACAGTGCAATAAGTAAAGCATTATATCCCCAACAGAAAATGGTGAAAACATACAATATATTCATAGAAAGGGAAATGCTACCTTCTGTTTATAAAAAAATGACAATATGTGCCCACTTTTAAAAATAAACTTTTTATATTTTTCTTAAATTTCTTTAATGAGAATGAAAATTATCAGTGTAAAAAATTATGAATTATAAATAAAATATAAAATTAATGTTAATTTTGAATTATTTCACTTTGACTCAGTAAAATACATCGCTTTCTTTACCCTTGATATTCACATTGTTTTCTTTTTGAAGCTTATAAACCAATAAAATTCATTTGGCATGCTTTTCCTATCAGCAGTATGTTTTACTTTAGAAAACAAATAAATACATTCTTTGTAGCTATAATAAACTTAAAAAAAATTGCAAAATGGCACTAGTAAGAACTTTGATGGAAATTTTTATCTCAATCAGCACAAGCTTGCCCTATCTTTAATTGTTTTGATAAAATCAGTATATCTCAATCATGTTTGCATATTTATATATTATGCTTGAAAACTTTAAATGTATGTAAAGTTTATGATGCTAATTAGTTATAGACACTTGTTATAGAGATAGGTGTTAATCTAGAATCTGACTTCTCTTTAGGACACTGCATTAATATTCTTAACTATTTTGCAGGGGTGAAAATAACTGGATTTATATGAAGTGTACATGTAAAAAGTACAAGTACAGTTTAATCTGCAAAGTTTCTGCACTGCGTGCAACATATATGACTCTGTACCTTTCAAAATACAAGTAAGTCATAAGTATATACATTTTCTCTCCAAGAAAATATTAATTTGACATTGACACAGTCATAATTATTCTTCTCATTTGTATTACGTATGGCATCAGTGACCTTCCTAACGATTAACCTCCAGAATACGTGATTTGTGAGGCACAATTTCTGTAGTTAACAGATGAAAATAATACCATGAGAGTTATTTTATAATAAGGTCAGAAGTAACACAATTTGTTCCAAGTCACAAGACTCCTAGGTGGTAGAGCTAAAACTCAAGTCTCCTTATTCTTAGTTTGGTGTGTTTGAGTCTGTCCTTAGTCTATTCAGGCTGCTATAACTAGATAACATAAACCATGTAGCTTACAAACAAAATAAATGTATTTCTCATAATTCTGGAAGCTGAGAAGTCCAAGATCAAGGCGCTGGCAGATTTGGTATCTACCGAGGCCCTACTTCCTCAAAGATGATGCCTTCTAGCTATGTCCTTACCTGCTGAAAGGGACATGAGGAATCCTCTTGGGCCTCTTTTATAAAGGCACTAATCCCGTCCCTTAGGGTGCCACCCTTATGCCCTGATCCCGCTATTTCTCCACGCCACCAAAGGCCCATTTCCTGATACCATCACCTTGGAAGTCAGGATTTTATTATATAAACTTTGGGGAAACAAAAACATTCAGACGATAGCAGAGTCTTTAGTCAATTTTAAATGGAAGTTATTGGTTAATAATCTTGTCATTCAATGTTGCCCTTGATAGCAGGAAACTTAGAAAGACTGAACATTACTGAACTGCAAATTGATTTTTTTTTCATTTTTTCTTGAGTATGCTTATGATATAGTTTGAATTTATGTCCCCAGCCAAATCTCATCTGGAATTGTAATCCCCTCGTGTTGAGGGAGGGACCTGTAATCACCACGTGTGGAGGGAGGGAGGTGATTGGATCATGGGGGCAGTTTCCTCCATTCTGTTCTCATGATAGTGAGTGAATTCTCACGAGATCTGATGGTTTTTAAAGTGGCAGGTTTTTTTTCCTGTGT
>NW_016806339.1:1796669-1838009 GCF_001698545.2 Rhinopithecus bieti
TAAAAATAGGAAGAGGACAATAAATTTTGAAGAAATAAAAGTAAATTAATTTTACCAAGAAATTTAAAAGAATAAATAAACATTTTATTTACTATAAATTATCAACATGATTACCTGTGCTATGGTTTGAATGTTTGTGTCCCTTCCAAAATTCACAATGAAACTTAACCCCCAATGCAACAGTATTAAGAGGTAGTACATTTAGAAAGTGACTAACCCATAAGGGCTCCACTTTCACGGATGAGATTAGCAACCCTATAAAAGGGCTGGAATTAGCTAGCTAGGTTCTTTTGCTTTTCTACCCCATTTTCCCTACATTCTCATCTGTCATGTAAGGACACAGCATTTATCCCCTCCAGAGGACACAGCATTCAGGTGCCATATTGGAAACAGAGAATAGGCACAAACCTATTGTGTTGGGCACAAACCCAACCTGTGTAACTGTGAACAATGAATTTATAAATTACCCAGTCTCAGGCATTTTGTTGTAGCATAATTAATGGACTAAGACAGCCAGGGACTAAACAAATCTAGACAAATATTCATAACTGTACTAAATAATAGCATGAACAGTCATAGATTTTAAAAGTGAAACTCCAAATGTTAACTGCAACAAAAATTTTAAAAAATCTATGCAAGAAGTGTAACAATAACAAACATTATGGGCACTATAAAGATAAAAGAACTTACTTTTTTCAGTGATGTAATGAACACTTGTTAGGGAAATAGTTCTTGGATGGAAATTTTGATTATTATAAAGATTTCAAATCTTCTTGAATGAATTCATATTTAATATATTTCCAACCATAAGGCCCATAAAAGTTTGTCGTGGCTTAATAAAGACATACTAAAGTTAATGTGGAAGTATAAATATTTTAGATGTGTTGAGGGCCACTTATGCTACTAAATATTAAAATGTATTTATAAAGTTACAATAACTTGAAGAGTATAATAAAGACCAAAAATTGACCAAAAATCAATGGACTAAAAAATCAATGTCTGAGACCCACACACACATCTACAAATATATTTTCATTGAGTATATGATGAAGGTGGCCATCATTTCAGTGGAGAAAAAGGAATTAGTTGGTAATCAAAGCTTGGAATTATAATAAATATATATTTTTAAAATCACATTAGGTTCAAATCTCACCCCACATGCAGCTATGAACTGCAAAAGCATTAACACTGAAATGTAAATTTGGAGACACAGAATTTCTAATCTAAAATATTGATGACTATTTTGTCATCTTGGAACATGAGAGGCCTTTCCAAGAATAAAAGCAGTGAAAGAAAGCACAAATAACAATGATCACAACAAAAGAGGTAACTTCAACTTAAAATTTTTAAAAATAACTTCATCAGTATGCATAAATAAGCTAGAAGATCAAATATCAAAGGTAGGAAAAAATATCTGCTCAAATAAATCAAGCAAAAGGTTAAAATTCTTTCTAAATAAAATGTACTTACAGTGCAATAAGTAAAGCATTATATCCCCAACAGAAAAATGGTGAAAACATACAATATATTCATAGAAAGGGAAATGCTACCTTCTGTTTATAAAAAAATGACAATATGTGCCCACTTTTAAAAATAAACTTTTTATATTTTTCTTAAATTTCTTTAATGAGAATGAAAATTATCAGTGTAAAAAATTATGAATTATAAATAAAATATAAAATTAATGTTAATTTTGAATTATTTCACTTTGACTCAGTAAAATACATCGCTTTCTTTACCCTTGATATTCACATTGTTTTCTTTTGAAGCTTATAAACCAATAAAATTCATTTGGCATGCTTTTCCTATCAGCAGTATGTTTTACTTTAGAAAACAAATAAATACATTCTTTGTAGCTATAATAAACTTAAAAAAAATTGCAAAATGGCACTAGTAAGAACTTTGATGGAAATTTTATCTCAATCAGCACAAGCTTGCCCTATCTTTAATTGTTTTGATAAAATCAGTATATCTCAATCATGTTTGCATATTTATATATTATGCTTGAAAACTTTAAATGTATGTAAAGTTTATGATGCTAATTAGTTATAGACACTTGTTATAGAGATAGGTGTTAATCTAGAATCTGACTTCTCTTTAGGACACTGCATTAATATTCTTAACTATTTTGCAGGGGTGAAAATAACTGGATTTATATGAAGTGTACATGTAAAAGTACAAGTACAGTTTAATCTGCAAAGTTTCTGCACTGCGTGCAACATATATGACTCTGTACCTTTCAAAATACAAGTAAGTCATAAGTATATACATTTTCTCTCCAAGAAAATATTAATTTGACATTGACACAGTCATAATTATTCTTCTCATTTGTATTACGTATGGCATCAGTGACCTTCCTAACGATTAACCTCCAGAATACGTGATTTGTGAGGCACAATTTCTGTAGTTAACAGATGAAAATAATACCATGAGAGTTATTTTATAATAAGGTCAGAAGTAACACAATTTGTTCCAAGTCACAAGACTCCTAGGTGGTAGAGCTAAAACTCAAGTCTCCTTATTCTTAGTTTGGTGTGTTTGAGTCTGTCCTTAGTCTATTCAGGCTGCTATAACTAGATAACATAAACCATGTAGCTTACAAACAAAATAAATGTATTTCTCATAATTCTGGAAGCTGAGAAGTCCAAGATCAAGGCGCTGGCAGATTTGGTATCTACCGAGGCCCTACTTCCTCAAAGATGATGCCTTCTAGCTATGTCCTTACCTGCTGAAAGGGACATGAGGAATCCTCTTGGGCCTCTTTTATAAAGGCACTAATCCCGTCCCTTAGGGTGCCACCCTTATGCCCTGATCCCGCTATTTCTCCACGCCACCAAAGGCCCATTTCCTGATACCATCACCTTGGAAGTCAGGATTTTATTATATAAACTTTGGGGAAACAAAACATTCAGACGATAGCAGAGTCTTTAGTCAATTTTAAATGGAAGTTATTGGTTAATAATCTTGTCATTCAATGTTGCCCTTGATAGCAGGAAACTTAGAAAGACTGAACATTACTGAACTGCAAATTGATTTTTTTTTCATTTTTTCTTGAGTATGCTTATGATATAGTTTGAATTTATGTCCCCAGCCAAATCTCATCTGGAATTGTAATCCCCTCGTGTTGAGGGAGGGACCTGTAATCACCACGTGTGGAGGGAGGGAGGTGATTGGATCATGGGGGCAGTTTCCTCCATTCTGTTCTCATGATAGTGAGTGAATTCTCACGAGATCTGATGGTTTTTAAAGTGGCAGGTTTTTTTTCCTGTGTTCTCACGTCTCTCTCTCGCCACCTTATGAAGAAGGTTCCTGCTTTCCCTTTGCCATTTGCCACAATTGTTAAGTTTCCTGAGGCCTCCCCAGCCATGTGGAACTGTGAATAAATTAAACCTCTTTTCTTTATAAATACTCGGTGTCAAGTAATATCTTAACGGCAATGTGAAAACAAACGAATACAGCTAAAGTACTGACAAGCATTGTCACCAAGTTTCTTTGGGGTACACCCAGAAGTCTTTCTATAGGTTTTCATTTATATGTAAGGGGAAAGTATTTCTCACATTATTTATACTTTTGAGGAGTTTTTATTGCATACCTACTGTTAGTGTGGCACTGTGTAGGCACAAATGATGGTGACGAACAATTCTCTATATTCTTAGATGTTAAATGTTGTCACTCATTCAGGCTTTAAGCAAAGAGTCACATAGAAAATATTGACTAATTATTACTAGTGATATTGAGGAGAAATACAAGATGTTATAAGAACATGTAATAAAAAGACTAGGTTTGTTTTATGATAAAAACTGAAAGTTGGTTGAATATAGTCTAGAACAATGGGGTTTGGGGCTGAGGATGGTGGGCAAGAGATGGAAAGAATATTCTATGCTGAAGAAAGATGTATAAAGTCCCCAAGATGGAGTTTAAGTCACTGGAGAACAGTGACTTAAAGAAGCTGAGAAGCCAGCATGGCTCGGAATAATGAACGAGGGGAAATTTATGAAAAAATAATGCAAGAGTTGTAGTCAAGGACAATGTCACTTCGCTAATTATACCCTTTGATATGGGCAGAAAGAAATTTGAATAAAATTCAACTATTTGTTCAATGTAAGGGTTAGGCTGAATTATTCCATGACCTGGCAGGGCACAAAGTTGACAGTTACTATGAAAGTATTCTAAATGCACACCAAGTTCCTTGGGGATCATCTAGTTCTAAGTCAGATAGTGATTATGGGACATTTAAGAAAAAAGGGCTCTGCCACAGTCAACAGGTAAGAGAAAAATATGCTAGATATCTCGTTCTTGCTTTATCGCAAATGACCTTGAACTTTAGCAGTGACCCGATTGTGGATATTCCCACAGATTAGTGTCAATCTCAAATAACCTGGAGATTATTAAAATATCGGCTGGGCACGGTAGCTCATGCCTGTAATCCCAGCACTTTGGGAGGCTGAGGTGGGCAGATCACCTGAGGTCAGGACTTCGAGGCCAGCCTGACCAACATGGAGAAATCCCATCTCTACTAAAAATACAAAATTAGCCCAGCATGGTGGCACATGCCTGTGATCCCAGCTACTGGGGAGGCTGAGGCAGGAGAATCGCTTGAACCCAGGAGCCGGAGGTTGTGGTGAGATCGCGCCATTGCACTCCAGCCTGAGAAGCAAGAGTGAAACTCCATCTCAAAACAAACAAACAAACAAACAAACAAACAAACAAACAAACAAACAAAAATCTACACTTACTTTGTGTGCCTGATATTTAAAACCCTCTTCCTGGTGGTATGGTTCTTACCTCACTTGTTAGATTATGAATTCCTTTCCTCCACATCCTAGTTTAAGGTTAAACAATAAATTGGAATCTCAGAGCAGTGCTTAATTTGAAGGACTCTGTTCAGTAATTCTGAATTACTTGTTGTACATTGGCCATGCACTAGAATTTCACCCTGTCATATAGATGTTTTCTTTTGGACATCTAATTCTCCAGATACTCAATGTAGATCACAAAGGTGAAACAATTATTATTTGAAAGGAGAATGGCAGTGAGAAATGTTTGTCAGCTCTTTTAAAGCTGTGAGAAATAGCAGTTGCTATTTCCCCCACTTGACTCTTTGTGTCATATGGGAGGGTGAAGTGACAAACCTTAAAGTTATGTTCTCTTGTAGCTTTTGTCTTCACTTCATTCCTCAGTTCCCTTGGGTCTTCCTCTTATAACACACAAGACCAATAGTTTCCAAGTCATTTAATATTTTAAAGGAAATTAATATTTTAGTTAGTGATAGATCAAACTACTAAATCGGATCTTGGCTTGTAGACTGATGGATTGAATAAATGTCCAGAGGAACAGTCACCAGAGTTATTGCTCTCCTGGAAAACAAAACAAAATTAAACAGGTAAAAGCTCCTATGTAAATTGAATCCCTGCTTATGATCTCTGTCACGCAGGCTAGAGTGCAGTGCCAAGATCATGGCTCCTTGTAACCTTGAATATCTGGGCTCAAGCAATCCTCCTGCCTCAGCCTCCTGAGTAGCTAGGACTACAGGTGCATGCCACCATGTCTGATTAATTTTAAAAACAACTTTTTAATATAGAGATGGCATCTTGCTATGTTGCCCCAGCTCCTCTCGAACTCTTAGCCTCAAGAAATTGTGCAGCCTCAGCTTCCCAAACTGCTGGGATTAAAGGCATGAGCCACCACACCACACACTCATTTTCCTTTTTAAAAGGATCATTTATAACCATTCTTTTCCATGATAATTTGTTTATTTAGAAGCGGAATCAATTTCTTTCTATGGTTAATTCTTTTGTGATCATTAGGGACATTTGTGAGACGGTGTTAACTGTACTCAAGACAGGTGTTATTTGTAGTGACAGTTTCTTAACATATGTTGTATCTTAATTACTTATTTTCTTTTCCAACTTCAGGCTACAAGAGTCAGTAAAGCTACAGTGAACAACAACAACATCAATAAACTAGTGTTTTTCAGAAAATTGAATCAATTTCCTTGACATATGTCTATATATTTCTCCAATAACCACAATGAAATTGTTTTCAAAAGGGAAGTCAGTTCCGGTGGCTTTATTTGATCACGAATTTGTTCCTTTCATGGTTGTTTTTTTTCATTGTGTTTGCATGTTGCTAATTTTTTTAAATTTTCTTTTCCTTTGTTTTGCAACTTGTTCATTTCTTTGATTCTGTCAACCACTGTTTTAGTCTGTTTATTGGTGATTTTCTTTTAAAATTTTAAGCTACTTTAAATATCATAATTACAACAGTGATGCCAGAAAATTTCTCTCAGTTTTTATTTTTTTTATGATTTATTTTATTCCCAACAGTTTTCTGTATAAGATGACCATATGTGTCAGTTTGTCTGAAATAAGTTCTGCTTATGCCTGTTTCACTCAAAAGCATCCCAGTTTGGAAAAATAGGGAGCTCACCAAATATCTGAAAGTTCTAGACTTTCAGACTTGGCTGTGAACTCCAAAGCCAATATTAACAACTAAGACAATGTAACAAAGACCCCACTGCCACCACAACTGGGTAAATCCATTGTTCCTGACTTGCTGAAGCTGAGAATCAGACACTGTTGCTAGTACCTATTCTGCCACAGTCACTAAAAGCCTGAGTGTCTTGCTAAGCACCCTTTCCACAATGGTTTCTCTGCTATACCTATTTCATCTTGCTTCCAATCCAACTCTCACATGACCACTTCTGACTGACAGAGACGAGGGACAAGGAGGGGTGGGAAAGTGAGTTTTCACTATCTTAAAGGTGTTTAAGAGCTGCAGTTCAACAATCACAATAGTTTACCATTAGAATTACTCTACCTTCATGTTTGTTTTTATATGTAGACAAAAAAGTATGAAGACAAACATTAATTTAGAATAATAAAGCGTGTTTATTTCTGTGAAATTTAATTTCTTTAAAAGCAAGTTGGAAAACAAAATAAACAAAACCACTAAAACTCAGTAATAAATACAATGAGCAAAAATCAGAATTTGAGAACCCATAGAGCCCAGATCTAGTTTAAAGATGGAGATTTATATTTTGTATTACAAAGACTGCCATTCTCAGGAAAATTCAGAGAAAACCGTGAACTACTCAATGGAGTTCTTTAGAGTAATGGATTATATCATGTACCTAAAAATTTCTAAAACTGCCCTTGCAAATTGTTTCTCATGAAAAGAAGGAGTCCGTTGAGACTGGCACTATGAAGATTTTAAAGTAGACTTTCCTCTTAACTCTTGTTGACAAGTCTTACTGGCTGTTCTAATTATTTTTCCAGGTTGGATGACTGGTGACATTTTTTTCATTTAGCACTTTTTCTTTGTGAGACATGTAGATAATGAATAAAATATTAATAATAGTAGCTAATAATTACTGAGACAGACACTTTCAGATGCCTACCGAATATCCATTTCTTATTCTTTTCATTATCAGAAACTAATTACTATTCGAGATGGCTATCTACACAGCTTTAAGAAATCCAGTTCCCTGCCTTCCTATTAGGCTGGTCATGTGACACAGTCTTGACTTATGGGAAATAAGTGGAAGAGGGCTTTTCTCCTTCATGCCAACAGGTACTAAAGCAGAGCAGCTCTGGCTTCTTTTTCAAAATTAAATAATTTCCTCACTACAAGACTTGGAAGTTAGAGAGAAGCTGATGAGAAAATGAAGAAGCAAATACACAGATCTAAACTCCGCAGAGACAGATAGTGTCTTACACTGCCCATATAGAAGGAAGTAATAGTAAATGAGTAACATTTAGGAATCATAAAGGTTTGTCTAAGCTATTTTTGATAAATTAAATCTTGCTTGAAGCTTAAGCTATAAACTAATATACCTTGCTCAGTTAAAAATATGAATATCATATTCAAAATATTTGTTCAGAGAATGAATATTGGAAAAATGAAGCTAGCTGAGTGTGATCTTTCAAACTTGTAATCCCAGCACTTTGGGAAGCCAAGGCAAGTGGATCGCTTGAGGTCAGGAGTTCAAGACCAGCCTCGGCAACATGGTGAAACCCTGTCTCTACTAAAAATGCAGAAAAAAAAAAAAAAAAATTAGCTGTGCATGGTGGCAGGCACCTGTAATCCCAGCTACTCAGGAATCCAAGGCAGGAGAATCCCTTGAACCCAGGCAGCGGAGGTTGCAGTGAGCCAAGATCGTACCATTGCACTCCAGTCTGGGCAACAGAGTGAGACTCCGTCTCAGAAAAAAAAAAAGGAAAAGGAAAAGGAAGCTAACGTTGCACTATAAATTTTTGCATCTCCTTTATAACAAATATTGGCAACAACTATTTGAGATCTGCAAACAGTAATGGCTTGGGGAATTTGCCAGCAGTTCTCAATATCAATTGCAGCTTTAATCTGGCTTAAACCATGAATTATTTTTCAGGTTTCAGCAGCTTCTAAATTATTGCTCCATTAAGGTTGTAAAGTTAACCCCACAGACATACTTTTACAACCAACAAATATGCTATCCTGTGCATCATTTAAGACATTACCAGCAGCATTTTCTATTGATACAGTAGCAGAGAAAATATTTCATCAATATAAAGCAATTTCTTCCTAACATCTCTGGAAAATATTTAGAAACAAAGAGAGCATATTGTTTATTGGTAGAATGCACTATCATGGTGCTATATAAATCATTTCTCTCCAAGCGCAGTCAATATTCCTACAGAATAAAAATTGTTATTTTCTTAAGTAAATTTGAATAATTCTAGTGCCATGGCATATACTTTGCTCCTGTCTTATTTTTACATGCTGCTGTAAAGCTACATTAGAATTTAATTTGCTTTTTAAAGAAATATATTTTAATGGTAACAACTTCATCAAAATCCAGATGAACTATGAAATTTTAATGTCTGAATACGCTTTCACTATATTAATGTTCAATTTATGCTTATAAATATGCTGTTGAACTTATATATAGTTCTTAATAGTAGTGTTTTTATTGCTTCTTAAGAATTATGAAACATAAAATAGTGACTGTTAACTTTCATATTATGAGTAATGTAAACAATATAGTTTTATATTTAGAATCTGAATATAGAAGCAAGGCTTTGTGAAATATAAAAGCCATGATAAAGTTCATTTTCTATTTATATTTTGGAATTGCATTCTGTACATATGTATTAGTTAAGCTTGTTAACTTAGTTGTTCAAATTCTTTCTAGTTTGTTTATTGCTTGTTTGTTTAATTAATGTATCAACTTCTGAGAGAGATGTGCCAAAAATTTACTATGATAAATGTGTCAATTTCTTCTTGTAGTTCTGTTGATATTTGCTTTATACATTTTGCTATTTCATCATTAGCCTCATACAATTTAAAATTACTACACTTTCCTAATAAATTAAACATTTTTATCTTCAGTAATAGCTTCTTTATAAATTCGAACTTACTGACTGATAGTAACACAGTTTTTCCAGCTTCTTTATAGTCTTTGGCCTGCAGTACTGTTTTAAGCTATTCTATTTGAATATTCCTGTGAGTATACTTTTCTGAGTTTTGTTTGCAGTATCTAGCTTTATTAAAGCTTATTCAAGAAAAAATACAAAATCTGAATATATCTAGTATCTGTATCTAAAGCTACATATATAGTTGAAATTGTTAACGAAATCTTCTTACAAAGAAAACTCTAGGCCATGATGGTTTCACAGATAAACTCTATCAAAAGTGTAAGGAACAAGTAACACCAATCTTGAAAAAGCCTCTCAAAAAATTTAGGAGAAAGGAATTTTTTCCAATTAATCTTATAAAGCCTATCTAATGGTACCAAAACCTGATGACATTGCAAGTCATTATTCTTCAGCAATACAAATGCAAAAATGCTCAGTCAAATATAAAAGAATAAATATATCATGAACAAGTGGGGTTCATCCCAGAAAGGTGGTTAATTCAGTATTTATATGTAAAATAATGTGATTTACCATCTGAGTATAATTTTATGTCAGTAGAGGCAGACATATTATTTGACAACTTTCAACACCCTTTCATGATAAAATATCTCAGCTAAATAAAAATTGGTGGGGATCACTTCTCGGCCTTTTGACTAAGATCAAGTGTAAAAATTGATGGGAAATTTCTGAATCTATTAAAGGGCATCTGCTGTGGACTGAGCTGTGAACCTCCCACCCCCCACAAATTCATGTGTTGAAACCCTACCCCTCAATGTGTCTATATTTTGGAAACAGGGATTGTAAGGAGATAATTAATGTTAAATGATATTGCAAGGATTGGACCCTAATCTGATAGGACTGGTGTCCTTATAAGAATAAGAACAGACACCAGCAAACTCTATCTCCCTCTCTGTCTACACACAGAGTAAAAGCCATGTGAGGATACAAAGAGAAGACAGTCATCTACAAGCCAAGAAGAGACTTTACCAGAAACTGGTTCTGGTGGCACCTTGATCTTGCACTTCAAACCTCCAGAACTGTGAGAAAATAAATGCCTGTTTTTTAGCCACTCAGCCTGTGGTGTTTTGTTAATGCAGCCCAAGCTGACTAATACAACATCAATGAAAGTCTGTAGATAACCTTATACTAAATGGTGATGTATTGAATGTATTCTCTCTAAAATCAGAAAAAGAGGCAACATATTCATTCTTACACCTTTTTTCACATCAGATTGGATGACACAGTCAGTACAATATGAAAAGAGAAAAAAAGAATAAAAAGAATAAAAGATTGTTTTATTTGTAGTTGATATGTGAGTCTCCATAGAAAATTGTAAGTAATCTCCTATAATACTAGAACTAAATTGCTAGAACTAATAAGCGAATTTAGCAAGACTGCAGGATGCAAAGTTGATGTACACAATTCGATTTTTTTTATGATAGCAAGAAACAATTGGAAAAAGAAATTTAAACAAATGGTATAATTTGCAACAGCATCGAAAACTTCCATACTACAAAAATACAAGCTATTGCCAAAATTAAAGAAAGCCTATCTAAGTGGATACATACATTGCATAGCTCAGTACTGTCAAGATGTCAATCTTCCTCATATTGATCTATAGATTAAAAAGTCCAATCAAAATACCAGAAGCATTTGTTTTTTAAAAAACGAACAAATTCATTTTAAAATACATATGGTAATGCAAAGATCTAGAATAGCCTAACCATTTTATGTTAAAAGAATATATTTTGAGGACTTATACTACCTATTTTAAGGTTCATAATAAAGCTACATTATCAAGAAAAAGTGGTATTTGATTAAACATAGACAACTAGGCCTTTACATCTGAGTAGAAATTCCAGAAATAGAACTGCATATATACAATGCAAAGTCACTGAGGTTAAAGATAAAAGAATAGTAGTCTTTTCAACAAATGGTGCTTGATACATTGGCTAAACACACATGAAATAAGACTAACTTCAAATCACAGTTCAAACAAAACACAATCAATTTCCAAAAGATCACAGAGTTACATATACAAGCTTAGCTTGTAAAATTTATGGATTAAACCTAACCGAAAATCCTTGAAATCTTGAGATAAACTAAGACTTCTTGGTACAACAAAACAAAAATAAACAAAAAAAGTAAAAGCACTAACCTAGCCGTAAGTAATAAAAATACATGGATGGGCTTCCAGTCTGTAGAAATGTGATTCCCGCCAGCTGTTTTCTTGCACTACACATGGCTGAAATATTTACCTCAAGTGGAGATACTTGGAAGACTCAAATTCACATCTTCCTCATGATATGGGCAGGAGACGGAAATACTGAGTAAAAGAGGGCGGTTCCCCGGCAAAGGCCCCACCCTCAAGCCTAGAAACCCACAGCCCTGAATGGAAACAGGAATCCCTGTTTTCATACCCAAAAGTTGCCGTTTGGACTACCACGCCCCACATCCTGTGTTCACATAAGCCCCAAACCCCAGGCTCCATGAGGAGATGAAGAAAATGAGCAAAAGAATGGCAGGACGGCCTGGCAGAGAGAAGAGAAGGAGTGTCTGAACATGGAGAGGAATTCGGCTGCAGGCAAAGTGGAGATCCGCTACTGGACAGCCAAACTCCAGGGGAAGATTATGTTCCTACTCCATCCCCTTTCCAGATCACCATCCAGCCCACAGACAGCCACCTCCACCACTCAGTAAAACCCCCGCATTCACAATCTTTCAAGTCTGTGTGCAACCTAATTCTTCCTGGACGCTAAACAAGGACCTGTGTACCAAGAGGGCACTGAACTGAGCTGGTTAACACTTAAGCTGTCTGCAGACCACTTGGCTTCAGGAGTCGCAGGCATCCACCCCTAGAGGCTACTGTAGTGCCAGAGCCCAAAAAGCATTCACCCTGGTTCCTGAACCTGCCCATCTGCGTGTTCCCACTCCTGTAAGGGGTTGGAGTGCACCTGGTGGCTGAACAGATGAGCCACACCTCTGTCGCACATCCTGCGAGGTGGGTAAGGGAGGTCTCCCATTTCACTGATTCTGGACCCAGATCCAGTCAGCCTGTACCCGCATTCTCAGCTTACTCCTCTATGTGCCTGTTCCTCTTCAGAGCCGCAGAGATGCTATCGTGTTTTTGAGCAGTGCTAATTCTTTTTGTTCTTATTTTCAGATATCTTAGTGTTTGAAGTTGAAGAGGAAAAATAATGTATGAGCTTACAAAGCCATCTTGACTGGAAGCCTCAGCAGTATTTTTACACAAATTACTTGACGAAATCCTAAATGAAACAGGAAGAAGGTGCGTTCTTTTCTGTGAACAAAAGCACAAAAGTGGCCGGGCGTGGTGGCTCATGCCTGTAATCCCAGCACTTTGGGAGACTGAGGCAGGCGGATCTCCTGAGGTCAGGAGTTCGAGACCAGCCTGCCTAACATGGTGAAACTTCATCTCTACTAAAAATACAAAAGTTAGCCGGTCGTGGTGGGCAGGGACATGTAATACCAGCTATTCGGAAGACTGAGACAGAATCGCTTGAATCTGGGAGATGGAGGTTGCAGTGGGCCGAGATCATATCATTGCACTCCAGCCTGGCTGACAGAGCAAGACTCTGTCTCAAAATAAATAAATAAATAAACCACAAAAGCTATTTGTGGCACAATGGCATGGGTCTTAGAGGAGCCACAGAAGCAGTGATGTGAGGGCTGTGGTCCTTGGGCTGCTTAGAAATAGCTAGATCAAGGGGGACATGAGGAGGAGCAAAACAAATTTGTCAGCTTTGTAAATTGGTCCAGGGCTATCTTTGGCCTTTTGGTCATTTAAGGCACTTTGCATGACTCAGCAGGTTGGATAACATCCCCATCAGCTGTCCTAATTTTGAATAAACAAAATGAAAGCACAAATTATAAGGTAAAAACAAGTGGTAATAACCACCCCAAACTGGTGAATTCTTAAGCATCACTTTATACAAATCATTTTTAGTTACTCGAAAATTACACTTCTTAATTTTAAAATGTTTGACTTAGCCGAAAAGTAGAATTTCTTTCACGCCATTAACTTGTAATCAATGGAGTAATTTTTTAAAAAACATAAAAAAAATACTTTCTCCCACTTCAACAAGTCAACATGCTGTTTCTGCACTCTGTCAGCCGGAAACTAGTAGAAAGAAAAAATCTCTAAGCTTTCCGTGATCATAGGTTTTGGAGAAGAATGCTTCTAAACAACTACATTTTGAAGTAGGCTAAAATATTTCTACTTACTTACAGTGAAATTTATATATCATGGTGAAGACAAATGTTACCAAATCATGAACTCATGTCTTTGCGTTTTTTAAAAAACAGGTAATGAACTATATTTATACTTGGCAGGACTGAGAGCAAATTATACTCATTTGTTTCCCTTATCATTTTATTCAAGCTAAAATAATGATTAAAATGAGCTAGGAAGGCAAGCTTGAAGGGAAAAGCTTTGTTAATGTTGTTTGCAGTGTTCGAGAGTGTTCCTATGTATGTCTCAGTAGTGAAATTTTTCTTCTTGTTGGGGTGGTTCAATACTATTTCCAGAATACCTTTGTATAAATCTGAGTATGAATATTAGAAGCCCTTAAGATGAAAGGATTACGAGTTTGTACTTAAACATCAAAGAAAACTTTAATCTCTTTCAATGTCTCTCTCTCTCTCTTTCTCTCTTTCTCTCTCTCTCTCTCTCTCTCTCTCTCTCTCTCTCTCTCTGTGTGTGTGTGTGTGTGTGTGTGGTTTTGAGACAGAGTCTTGCTCTGTTCCCAACACTGGAGTGCAGTGGTGTGATCTCAGCTCACGGCAACCTCCACCTCCCAGGCTCAAGTGATTCTCCTGTTTCAGCCTCCCGAGTAGCTGGGATTACGGGCGTCTGCCACCACACTTGGCTAATTTTTGTATTTTTAGTAGAGAGATGGGGTTTCACCATGTTGCAAGGCTGGTCTCAAACTCCTGACCTCAGGTGATCCGCCTGCCTCGGCCTCCCTAAGTGCTGGGATTACAGGCATGAGCCACTGCACCTGGCCCTGTATATGTGTGTGTGTGTGTGTGTGTGTGTGTGTGTTATGAAACACTGCATGGTGCTAAATATCCTCTTCCTTTGTTTCAACTTTTATAAGACAGGGTGTATTTATTTCCTGTTGCTGAGGCAACAGACTGCCACCAATTTAGTGGCTTAAATCATCACAAGTTTATTATCTTATATTTCTGGAAGTCAGAGGTCTAGTATGAGTCAGCTGGGCTACATTTGTTCTGGGAGAACTAGGAGAGAATCAATTTCCTTGCTTTTTGCAGCTTCTAGGAACCACCCACCTTTCTTGGCTCATGCTCCCACATCTCTCCAAATTCTTTTTGCCATCATATCTTCTTCTCTCATTCTGATCATCAAGCCTCCCTACTATAAGGGAATCCTGTGATTTCACTGGATTCACCCAGATAATCCAGGATAATCTTCCCATCTCAGTATACTTAACTAATTATATTTACAATGTCTCTTTTGCCATAGGATATAATAACTCTTTACAGATTCCTGGCATTAGGCCATGGACATCTTTGGGGGGGCCATTTTTCTGTCACATAGAGGATTCAATATTAGAATATTGTTGATTTTTTTAAAAAAACATAAAAACTATGTTTTTTTTTGAGGAAACCAATGAAGTATAGATACATGTCAATAAAGTAAAGGAAATCTAAAAATATCCTAGAATTTGACTCTCTAGAAATAACCACCATTGATATATTTTAGGGTAGATAGATGCTCACAATTATCAAATTAATTAAAGCAAGATTATCAAGGTAGTCTTTCAATTTTTATACTTTATTATAATGCCTTTTGACTTAATAATGGATACATCTAACCTTTGTGTTAATAAGTATTTTCCTCTAGGATTATTTTTACTAATGAAATAATAAGTTTCTCTTTGTATGTCTCTATACTTATTAATCCAGTGTATTAATGCTAAACTTTTGAGTTTGGCACATATTAATATCACTTTCTTATGATAAATATCTAAACAGAATTACTGGGACAAAGGTATGACATTCTATTACAAATTTATCTGTAGATACGTGTAATGAAATAATTATTCCCTATCAGTATTTAAAGTCGTTACTTTCCCAAACCTTCCTGCGTATTGCTAATATGATTTTATTTTGTTCTAATCAATTTATTAGGAAATTATCCCTCATTATGATTTTAACCTTGTCACAACATGACACAAATTTTAATAAGTAAAAAGTATCAAAAAATTCATAACAGTGACTTTGATGTCAATTGTCTAATTCTTTTGAATAGAAGAGAGAATGAAAATTCCATTCATCCATTCTTTCATGTGTCTTCATTCATACATTTACTTTTTAGTCATTACAGATTCCTCAGTACTGTTAAGAGGCGGGAGAATTGGCAATAAACCACACTGTAAAGGTCACTATTCTCATTCCTGTAGTTTTTCGTTTGTGTGTATGAAGAAAGGTCACAGACAAGTAAATACCTGAATGAATGAGTTATTTTCATGAAGTGAAATGTGCTAAGATGACACAACAGAATGGTGTGGAGTACACTCTACTTGAAATGGAAATATATAGAATTTAAAGTAGCCAGGTATGTGGAGATCAGGAGACTGAACTTTGGGCAAAGGGATTACCCTAACTTAGAAATGAGGGAACTGAAATGAGGTCAGTATGGCTGGAGTATATTGCCTTAAACAGGTTGACAGTGAAGTTGAGCATGGTTTGATGTGGAACCTTCCAGACCATTATATTAAAAAGTTAATTTTCATTAACTGCAATGAGAAATCAGTGTAGGATTTTAAGCAGGAAATTATATGTTCTAATTTAGAGTCAAATCAGGTTACCTTGGTTGATATGTAAAAAATAGTGCATATGGTTTAAGGGAGGAGACCGGAAGACCTGTCATGAGGCTATTCAAAGGGCTACTGGATTGGTTCAGGGTGGTAGCAGTAAAGATGGGGAAAAAATGGATAGTTTGGACATATTTTGGGTATATTTTGGTACTCCTTTCTAGACCGTGAGTAGTACAATGACGAACAGATATAGAATATTGTCATTTCTTCCACATCTTTCATATCCTCATCTTCAATCTCAAGCTGGCCTTCAGTACTCATCTGACACTCATTTTAAGGATATGGAAACAGCTCTTCCATGATCCAGTGGCAGTCTCAGCAAGGGCTAATAAAGTGAGTTAGGACCAAATAATTAAACACAAAGACTAAGGACAACTGTCCTATAAAATATTTATAAGAAACACTTGTCTTAGTACATTTTGTGCTGCTGTAGCAGAGTACCTGAGAGCGCGTAATTTATAAAGAACAGAGTTTTATTTCTTACATTTCTGGAGGCTGGAAAGTTTAGGAACAAGGGGTCAGCATCTGACAGGGTCCTTCTTTCTCAGTCATCCCATGGTGGAAAAAAAGTCAAGAGAGGGGAAGAGAGAGCCAGAGAGAGAGAGAGACAGAGACAGTACAAGAGATAAGATTCACAGCCTCAAGCCCCTTTATAATTGACATTAATCTATTCATGAGGATGGAGCCTTCATCACCTAAACACTTCTCCTTAGGCCCCACCTAACAACACTGTTGCATTGGGGATTCAGTTTATACATGCTTTTTTGGGGGATGCATTCAAACCATAGAAACACCCTTAATTATTAGTTTTTCTATTTTAGCCTACTTGCTCTGGGTGCCAAAAGGGACCACAAGTTTCTTTCATATTGAAGCATTGTCACCAGAATCCTCCTGTAAAAACAAAAATAGCTTATTTGACAGTAGTAACCCATCAGCATTCTCATATGTTAGCACAAATGAGATCATAAGGACGACTGAATTTATAGCCAAAAGGATCCTTGAAAGGTACGTTTTGTGAAACATGGGCCGTACAGAAGATCAAGACCCTGTGTTATGGGTTAAGTGGAGGTTGCCCAGTGGAAACTGTTGAAAGGAAGGTATAGGTGGAAATGCTATATAAAATGTATTATTTTTGCAAGTCAGGAGTTTCTTCTGTTTAGCCTGCCTGCCACTGGATCTCCCTATTTGTATGCTTCATGCCCAGTAAAACCCCATGTCTCTTTTGCTGGCTCTGGGTCTCTTCTTTGGTCTCTCAAACATGGCACCATCCCTACTCAGGTTAATAGGGGTCCAGAAGGATGGTCCACTGATAAAGATTCACAGATACAAGTTGCTGGAAAAGAAAGCACACCAGAAACTGTGTGCACTAAGATGGCCAGATGATGTGAACATTGATAACACCCAGCTAGTGGGGCCAGGAAATACTTTGACTGCCTGAGGGCTACAGAGCTGACTCTGTGGAAGGTATATTGTAGGAAGACCCCAAGGGAGTCATGCTCTGTATGATCTCTTATTCTTGAATGTGGGCAGGTCCTGTATATATGATAGATTAGATTATGCTCTACAGTCAAGATGGGGATTTTGCAGCTGTCATCAAAGTCCTCAGACAATTGACTTTAATAAAAAATAAGGTAATCTTAGGTGGCCCTGACTTAGTCTTACAAGTCCTTGAATTCGCAGCAGATGCTAAAGCCAGGCTTAAAGAAGCAAATTTCCATATTGAGGAGAGGGCCAAATGGCAGAAAACTGTGGGCAGCTGCTAGTAGTTGAGGATCTCACTCCTATAACTGCAAGGACCTATATTCAGCCAACAACCAGTGAGCCTGGAAAAAGATTCAAAGTCTCAGATGAGATTGCAGCTCTGTATTAGTCCATTTTCATGCTGCTGATAAAGACATACCCAAGACTGGGTAATTTACAAAAAGAAAAAGAGGTTTAATGGGCTCACAGTTCCATGTAGCTGGCGGGGTGGGGGGTGGGCTCACAGTCAGGGAGGTAGGGGAAAGGCACTTCTTACATGGTAGCTGTGAGAGAGAGAATGAGAACCAAGCGAACGTAGTTTTGCCTTATAAAACCATCAGGTCTTGTGAGACTTATTGACCACCAGGAGAACAGTATGTGGGAATCAGCCCCATGATTCAATTATCTCACACTGGGTCCCTCCCACAAAACATGGGAATTATAGGAGCTACAATTCAAGATGAGATTTGGGTGGGGGCACAGCCAAACCATGTCAAGCTCCCTCCCACAGACTAATAAGATCCTGACTTCAGGACCGTATTGTGCCGTATCCAGATTCCTGGCCTATGGAAACTGTGAAATAATAAATGTATAATTTATTAAGCTGCTAAGTTTTTGGTAACTTGTTAAACAGCATACAGGTGAATACATAAAATGATGAATACCTCAATTAATAATGAGCAAAAGATCTGAGCAGGCATCTCACCAAAGATGATATACAGATGACAAATAAGCATTTGAAAAGATGCTCCAAACATATGTTCCCAGTAAAGTGCAAATTCAAACAACAATAACACACCATTACACATCTATTAGAATAATGAAAATCTGAAGCATTGACAGTATGAAACACTGGTGAGGATGTGCACCAAAACAAACACAAATACATTGCTGGTAGGAATGCAAAATGGTATAGCCACTTTGGAGAGATTTTGGCAATTTCCTACAAAATTAAACGTATTCTTACGATATGAATCAGCAATTGTGCTCATTAGTATTTACCCAAATGAGCTGAAAACTCATGTTGGAACAGAATTTGCATACGGATGTTTATAGTAGCTTTATTCATAATTGCCAAAACTTGAAAGCAACCAAGGTATATTTCAGTAGGTGACTGGATAAACAAACTATGGTACATTCATATGAAGAAATATTTTTCTGCCAGGCACGGTGCCTCATGCCTGTAATCCTACCATTTTGAGAGGCCGAGGTGGGCAGATCACGAGGTTGGGAGATGAAGACCATCCTGGCTAACACAGTGAAACCCCGTCTTTACTAAAAGTAAAAAACTTAGCAGGGCATTGTGGCATGTGCCTATAGTCCCAGCTACTCGGGAGGCTGAGGCAGGAGAATCACTTGAACCCAGGAGGCAGAAGTTGCAGTGAGCCAAGATCACGCCACTGCACTCCAGCCTGGGCAACAGAGTGTGACTGTATCTCAAAAAAAAAATAAAAAGAAGGAAAGAAAGAAATATTTTTCAGTGATACAAGTAAAATGAGCTATCAAACCAGGAGAAGACATAGAGATAACTAAAATGTGTATTTCTAAGTAAAAGATACCAATCCAAAAAGACTATATACTATTTGATTCCAACTATATGGATTCTTGAAAAGACAAAACAATGTAGACAGTAAAAAGATCAGTGGTTACCAGGGGCTCAGGATGGGGTGCAGGAGAGGGAGGAATGAATAGGTGGGATACAGGGAATTTTGGGGACAGTGAAACTATTCTTTATTCTACCAGGACACTGTAATGGCAGACACAAGTCATTGTATATTAGTCAAAACCCAAACAGAATATACAGCACAAAGAGTGAACTCTAATGTAAACTATAGACATTGGTGAGGCTCCTCAATAAAATGAGCTAATGGGAACATATGTTGTGGAGCATATTTTTAAATACTTATTCGTCATCTGCATATCATTTTTGGTGAGGTGTCTGCTCAGATATTTTACTCATTATTAATTATTTGTTGTTTTATGTATCAGATTTGTATGCTGTTTAAGAAGTTAACAAAAACTTAGCAGCTTAATACATCACATATTTTTTATTTCACAGTCTCCATTTTATTGATGTAGTACATAAAAAGTGTACTACACTAACGCAAGATGTTAATAGTAGGTGAAATTTGGCAGTGGGGAGGAGGGATGAGGCATATATGGAAACTCTGTACTTTCCACTCCATTCTTATGTACTGCTAAAACTGTTCGAAAAAGAGTCTATTGATTACAACAGAAAAAAGATCAAAATCAGAGTTAGGATTAGTACCCAGGCCATTCTATTTTAATGTTATTTTTCCCTCACCAAATTTTGCTGAGATTCAGTTTGTGTCCACAGCCTAACATGTGAGTTCATTTGAAATCAGTTGCATTGTCATATTTTTCCTTTGCATACATGTGATACATATTCCTAACCTTATTAATTGTATATTCAGATCCCTTCTACTATTTATTATGTTTGACCAATTTCCCCCCTGGGTTGAGAGAATTGAGGCAAAATCTGTAATTTTGTTACCTTAACATTCTGCTTGTATTTCTTAACATTTTGGCTTCAATATTTTGACACTACATGACTTATATGCATAATGTAAAACATTATATGATTATATTTGAACTTGAGGGAAGGCTAACTCCACTGGCTTGAACAGCTCACTAACTTTCCCTTGTACCCTGCTTTTGCCCCTTTCCTATTTTTTTAGCTTAACTAGAACTGTTCTGATTTAGCGTAACGGAGATGCTGTCTGATGCCAGCCACTGTGCTCCAGAGGCTCCCTGTTTATGATAAGACAATTTCCTAGACCAAGAATCTCTCATTATTAAGTAGTTCCCTATAAACATGTAGTGTTTTAGAATGGGGAATCTGTCCTGTAACCTTAGAGCCTGCATATAACTTATATATTCAACCTGAAGTGTTAGTCCCATTCTTTTCTCATTTAGTAGTATCATATATGTATTTCTAATGTGTCATCATCTTATTATATATGAATTATATCTATATCCATGCATACACGAATACCTATATTTTATGTATATGATATATATTCATGTGATTTTAATGTATTAATACCTATGCTACATGTATTTGTGTTTGCATACATGTTGTGAGATATATATATATGGGTATATGTTCAAATAAATATATAGAATCTCTTCTGATAATCTATAAGTTTTAAAATCTGGTTTTGATTATAATAATTATTACATCCATAACACTAAATCATATTATTCATCCATATCTCAATTTATTAATTTCAGTGCCCAAATAGTGTGCTGTGAAAAAGATCTCCAATTTGAATGCTTTTGACTTCTCTGCATTTTTCCGCCCCCTTTTGAATATCACATGTTAAAGGGTAAGGTCAATCAGGCCATTTTTAGCTCCTTTATCTTTCCTCTCTCCATTCTACTCTACTGCATATCCAGGCATAATGTTTAAATCATTGTTCTGGTGTTTAGTTTAGGTTGGGAGGCTGCACACTTCTCATTTATGAGCCTTCAGTTAATTCTGTGTTTCAGCAGAACTAGAGGGTAAGTCAGATAACTGTTCTCCTATACCCTGTTGCATCCTACTCTTTTTCCCAAAGGCAGAAGAGGTTAAAGGGAGTCTAGAGATGAGCATTATTTCCTCACTTTAGGTTGAGTATGTCATCCAGCAGGAGTCTGGGTCAGTGTAAAGTTTCTTGGATCAGAGGGCTCTTTCTTGATGGATCATCTTTCATTTCATCTGTCTTGTATTTGGACAGTTGCTCTGTGTCAAGTTCTCAGCTTAATGATTTCTGCGTCTGATTTCCCCCTCACAGTTAGGAAGCAGTTGAGAAATACAACTTATATATTTTTAACTTGTCTTCCAGTGTTGTAGAAATGGTCCCCAACTTAGGTGCTTTTCACTTCTCCTGTATCTTTCGTTCTGCCCTTTTTTGCCCTTTTGTGTTTTCTCCTTTCCTTTTTCCCTCTAAGTTAGAAGTTGTTGATGAGTCCTTTAGAATTATTCTCTTTTCTAAAGTGCATTGTTCTCCCAACAGGAGAGAGGCATAGCGGACCATGAAGTATCTCTTGGTTGATTTCTAGAAGTCATTGTTTCTGTCACTTGTATTTTAGAGTTTACTTTACTATATTGCTTTAAAAAAAGTGGTAGAGGTTTTCTTCTTAATTGGAGTTTTTTTTGTGTTGTTGTTTATTTCTGTTAATCTCGTGTAAGGGAGTAGGACAAATATCCGTTCATCATTCCACCTTCAGTGGGAAACTTATGTAGACTATGCAATGGAAGCCCCTGGGCAAGAGAAGTTAGTATGAGAGCAACAGCAATTCTGAAAGGCAGAAGTAGGGGAGGATCGGAAATTACTCATTTGTTTATTGGGACCCAGATTCGAACACACATTTTACTATTCCACTTTTATATCTTTTTCTGTGGATATATGGGGGAAAAAAATGGAATACTTTCCGAACCTTCCCCTGCCACCCTAAAAAGCAAGAAGTGGGCTCTGTTTATACATTCTTGTACTTGTGCTAACTGAACTTATATTGTTTGAACACATACTTTGCTTCATACACTGTGCTAGGTAGTTTTGCTTATCTAATGGGAATTTTAACCTTAAATAATATTTTTTGTTAAATATGATTATCTTGGTATGCATTACATGAGGGATACATACCATGGTGCCAAATGACCTAATTTGGATGCTAGGGAAGATGAGTTCTAGCTTTGGTTCTGGGTTAATCAATTTCAATACAAAGCATGTTAGAAGTGATGTAATTTTTAGAGAGCTTAAAATTACTTTATCCATGTTCTCCAACTATTGAATAATGGTGCCTTGTTAAAAGGCATAGAATTATTATTATGGGTGTGAGAATTTGTATATGTTTATTTTTTAAATCTGTTTTTTGTTTAATATCCTGAACCAATAGAATGCAAGCTTCAGGATGATACATGTTCCATGGCACATAGGATTATACTTAAAACAAACTAACAAATATCTATTTAATTTAACTAATATAGTTAAATTAAAAATCTTACACCAAGATGCCTGCAGATGCAACAGAAAATCTCTCCCTACACATAAATATTACAAGAATATAATTTTTTGATATGAAATAGTTGGGCACATTTTGGGGGAAGATGTGATATTTTAATACATGTATACAATATGTAATGATCAAATCACGGTAATTGGGACATCCATCAAAACACAGACTTTTAATGGGTACTTATGGTGTGATAGGCACCATAGAAAACATTAGGGTTCAATAATGATCGAAAAATAGCATGTGCCATTAATTTAAATAAATACAGAAACAAATTTAAAATTAAAACTGTGAGAAGTGCTAAGGAGTCCTTTCCCCAACTAATATTTACTGAAGCATATATACGTGTTTATTTGTGTATCATCTATTCTATATTGCCTCCCCCAACTATGCAGAAAGAGCTTCAATCTACTGTGTTTACTGCCAGACATATTCCAACATATAGAACAGATTCTGACACATATGTTCAATGAAAAAGTGACAGTCAATTAAAGACTTCTTTGAGCTATTCAAGGCAATCAGCACAGGGGATTCGAGGATAGCTATGCTAAACTGAGTTCTGAAGAATGGGTAGGCCTTATTTAGATGCAAAGGAGATGAAAGAGTGTGTCAGACAAAGGGAAATGCTATGAAAAAATTAGGAATAAGCACAGTGAGTATGAAGGATTTAGAAAGGCCAGTGCAGACATGAAGGGAGGAGAGCAAGCACACTGCTGGAGAGAAAAGTGGCAATAGATCTTCTTCAAGGCTTTTGCAGACAATGCTAATCAAATTTTTCTTTTTTCTTAGAGCATTGAAAATCACTGAATAAATGTAAGCAGTGGTGTGAGATAATCAGATTTGTGCTTAAAAAAGATATTTCTGTTGGTAATTGTTCATAATGAAAGTGGCACGAACACGCATAGAGAAAATATAGATAAAAAAGAGAGGTCCTAGTATAAAGCTTAGATAATTT
This sequence comes from Rhinopithecus bieti, assembly GCF_001698545.2. NCBI lineage: Eukaryota > Metazoa > Chordata > Mammalia > Primates > Cercopithecidae > Rhinopithecus > Rhinopithecus bieti. Next base: position 1,820,642 of record NW_016806339.1, read on the forward strand.
TATCATTTATATCCATTAAAGGAACATGAGATAGTAAAGGAGCCAGAAAGTGCAACCAGTGAGATTGGAAAAAAAATCAGTGTAGTAGTATAATGAAAGATGGGTCAAGAAAGTGTTTTGAGGAGGGGACAGTCCACAGTATTCAATGCTTCAGAAAGGTTAGTTGAATCGTAGAATTAATCAAATATCTACTGGATACAAAGACATGGAGAATATTATTGATTTTAACAAAAGAAGATTAAGCAACCATGTATTACATACATGTGCACACACACAATCCTACAGCTACTGGATAAGAAAAATAAGCCTTCTTTCTAAAATATGTAACAGTCCGGAGAAAAGTAAGACTACTGTCAGGAGCCAAATTTAAGTGGAACCAGAAAATCTTAAAATCTAAACCATCAGCATGAGTTAATGATAGTAGTTCTGTGAGATAATTTGTCTTTTATGAATTTAAAGCTTTGGGTTTCAGCAGCTCTGCTGGCTAGAGGAAACAAAACATTGTGTTCACGCAAAGTGGTGAAGTAGAACAGAGATCCTTTTATAAAGGCTAGACCGTCAAAAAAGTATGTCTTCTGAGAAAGAATGAACACAACAAATAACAAACAAAACTTTCACTCTACAGAAAAGAGACACCACAAGGTATATTGCCCTGTCATATTCTGCTGCTACTGGGAAAATAAGTATACACTAAAAATCAGAAACCAGAGTTCTGCTATCATTTAAGTATATATGTATTTATGTGTGTATATATGAATGTATGTATGTGTGTATGTATGTATTGGAGACAGGGCCTAGCTCTATTGCCCATGCTGGAATGCAATGGCACGGTCATGGCTCACTGCAGCTTTACACTTCTGGGCTCAAGTGAGCCTCCCACTTCAGCCTCCCAAAGTGCTGTGGTTATAGGTGTGAGCTACTCTGCTCAACATCTGCCATCATTTATATAAGGAATGTAAATATTGACTCCTTTTGGAGCCTGGAAAAACCCCAGCTAAGAAATTCTGTTTAATGTTATCACAATCGTCTTGGGACAATAAATAGCATCATTGCAAATCCTTTTTGGAGAACAAAACACCCCAGGTTCTCAGAATTTTCAGAAATCATGAACATCAAATATGGGCATAATAACAAATTAAACCACATATGAAGAAAGAAGCTGCTATGAATTACAGCAAAACAACAAATAGCAGTATTAAACTTTGAAGGGTGAAAGATACTGGAATGATTAGAGACAGTAAAATAATTATGTGAAATGTTTCATGACTTAAAGGAAAAAGAGTGAGGCAAAAACATAACAAGGCAATAATAGACCACCAAAACTGAATAGGCAACGTTAATCACCTTGATATGGTTTGGATCCATGTCCCTGCCCAAATCCCATGTCAAATTATGATCTCCATTGTTGAAGGTGGGGCTTGGTGTGAGGTAATTTGATCATGAGAATGCAGTTCCCATGAATGGGTTAGCAACATACCCTTGGTGCTGCTCTTATGATAGTGAGTCAGTTATCCAGATATTTGGTTGTTTAAAAGTGTGTAGCCCTGCGCCAACTCTCTTGCTTCTGCTCCTGCTGTGTAAGATGTGTTTGCATCTCCTTCTCCTTCTGCCATGATTGTAAGTTTCTTGAGGTCCCCCGGAGAAACAGAAACCACCAAGCTTTATGTATAGCCTGTAGAAACATGAGCCAATTAAACCTCTTTTATTTATAAATTATGCATCTCAGGTATGTGAGAAGGGGCTAATACATAAAACTGGTACTGAGCAGTGGGGCATTGCTATATAGATACTTGAAAATGTAGAAGAAGCTTTGGAGCTGGATAAGAGGTAGATATTAGAACAATTTGGAGGGCTCAGAAGAAGACAGGAAGATAAGGGAAAGTTTGGCATTTCCTAGACAGTTGTTGAATAGTTGTGACCAAAATGCTGATAGTGATATGGAAAGTGAAGGCCAGGCTAATGAGGTCTCAGATGGAAATGAGGAACTTATTGGAAACTAGAGCAAAGGTCACTTTTGTTATATCTTGGCAAAGAGCTTGGGTCGATTTTCCCCTGCCCTAGGGATATATGGAACTTTGAACTTGAGAGAGATAATTTATTGTAACTGTTGGAAAGTATTTCTAAGCAGCAAAGCATTTAAGATTCGGCCTGGCTGCTTTTGACAACCTAACTCATACGCAGGAACAAATAAATGACATAAAACTGGAATTTATACTTAAAGGGGAAGCAGAGTGTAAAATTTGAAATATTTGCAGCCTGGCCATGTGGTGGAAAAGAAAAGTGCATCTTTGGGAAGGAGCCAGCTGGAGAAATTTGCATAACTAAAAGGAAGGTAAGTACTGATAGCCAAGACAATGGGGGAAAAGGCCTCAAAGGCATTTCAGAGATCTTCATGCCAGACCCTCCATCACAGGCCCAGAGGCCTAGCAAGGAAGCATGGCTTTGTGGGCCAGGCCCAGGGCCTGACTGCCCTATGTAGCCTCAGAACACTGCTCCTTGCATCTCAGCTGCTTCAGCTTCAGCAATGGCTAAAAGAGGCTCAGGTATAGCCAAGGCTGCTGCTTTGGAGGTTGCAGGCTGTAAGTCTTGGTGTCATCCATGTGGTGTTAAGCCTATGGGTGCACTGAGTGTCAGAGTTGAGGCTTGGGAGCCTCTGCCTACATTTCCGAGGATACATGGAAACGCCTGGATGCAGGTGCAGAAGCCTGCTGCAGGGGTGGAGCCCTCATGGAGAACTTCTACTGGGACACAGAGTCCCCACTGGGGCACTGCCTAGTGGAGCTATGAGAAGAGAGTCACCATTCTCCAGACCCTGGAAGGGTAGAGTCACCAGAAGCTTGCACCTTGCACTTGAAAAAACTGCAAGCACTCAGCACTAGCCCATGAGAGCATCTGTGGGGGCTGAACCCTTAAAACTACAGTGGCAGAGCTACTCTAGGCCTTAGAACCTTAGAAGGCTACCTGTTGTGCCAGTGTGCCCTGGATGTGAAACATGGAGCCAAAAGTGATTATTCTGGAACTTTAAGATTTAGTGACTGCCTTGCTGGAATTTAGAATTGCATGGGGCCTATAGCACTTTTTTTTTTGGCTGACTTCTCCCTTTTGGAATGAGAGTATTTACCCAATGCCTCTATCTTGGGAGTTACCAAAATGTTTTTTCTTGTTTTTTTAATAGTAGAAGGGACTTGTCTTGTTCTGAGTGAGACTTTAGACTTTGGACTCCAGAGTAATGCCGGAAAGAATTAAGATTTTGGTGGGACTGTTGGGAAGGCACGCGATGTGAGGGGCACATGAGATTTGAGAGGGGCTGGCCAGAATGATATGGTTTGGATCAGTCTCTGTTTTCTTCTAGTATCACTATGGATGTAAAGCTATAAAGATACTTAAAAAAAGTAGGAAAAACGGGAAAAACTCTTCTGGACTTTGGTCTAGGCAAATAATTTATTACGAAGACTCAAAAGCACAGGCACCAAAACCAAAAGTAGACAAACAGGATTTAATTAAACTAAAAAATTTCTGCACAGCAAACAAATAATTAATTGAGGAAGCAGATAGTCTGCAGAATGGGAGAAAATATTTTCAAAATATGCATCCAGCAAGGGTCTATTATATAAAATATATAGGGAATTCTAACCAGTCAACACACACACACACACACACACACACACACACACAAATAACCTCATTAAGAAGTAGGCAAAGGATATGAATAGATGTTTTTCAAAAGAACATGTACAAATCGCCAATAGGTATATAAAAAGTACTGAACATCATTAATCATCAGATAAACACAAATTAAAACAACACTGAGATATACTCTTACATCAGTCAGAATGGCTGTTTTGAAAATGTCAACGGATAACAGATATTGGTAAGGATATGGAGATAAGGGTACTCTTGGAGGGTATGTAAACCAGCTCAACCTCTATGAAAAGCAGTATGGAGATTTATCAAAAAAAACTACGAAGAGAACCATCATTTGATTCAGCAGTCCCACTACTGGGTATTTACCTGAAAGAAAAGAAATCATTACATAAAAATAATACTGGCACTCATGTTTATTGCAGAACTATTCACAATGGCAAGACATGGAAGCAACCTATGTGTCCATCAACAGATGATTGAAAAAGAAAATGTGGTATTTTGATATGTAGTACAATGGAATGCTATTCAGCCATAAAAAAAGACTAAAATCATGTCTTTTGCAGCAACATGGATGGAATTGGAGGCCATTATCTTAAGTGAAACAAATCAGACACAGAAAGACAAATATCACATGTTTTCGCTTATAAGTGGGAGTTAAATAATGTGTACGCATGGATATAGAGTGTGGAATGTTAGACAATAAAGACTGGGAAGGGTAAAGGTATGGGAGCAGGGTGGTTGATGAGAAATTACTTGATCACTACAATGTATATTATTTGGGTGATGCATACCCTGAAATCTCTGACTTCACTGCTATGCAATCCATGCATGTAGCAAAACAGCACTTGTGTCTCATAAATTTCCCCAAATAAAGAAAAACAAAATTTAAAAATAGGTGATTTTAGAAATGAGACAAAACTTCCAGAAATGCAAAATAAAATTATTTTAATTCAAAATAAATAAATGTATTAAATAATATAAATAGCTCAAGGGAAAATGGTCTAAAATACATTATATATAAATTTAAAAAGGAACAAAGGAAGACAATATCATAGATGAATAATCATAGATATGTAAGTAAAATAAGAAAGTCTAAGATATATTTAATTGGAATCCCAGAGGGAGCAATCCAGAGGGTTCAAAGAGGCAACATTTAAGGTAATAATTTAATGGAATTTTCCAGAAGAGGTGAAAGACGTAAATGTTCAGACTGAACCAAGCACATGCAACACAAACATGAAAACCAAATATAAATGCAAGTTTAATTAAATTTTAATACAATTTAAAATTATTGAAGACCAAGTAAAGATCCTAAAAGTATCCACAATGAAACAAAAAATTACTTACTAAAACAACAACAACAACAAAAACGCAGCCAGCACAGTGGCTTACATGTGTAATCCCAGCACTTTGAGAGGCCAAGGTGGGAAGATTACTTGAGATAAGAAATTAGAGACCACCCTGGACAACATAGTGAGACCTCTACTCTATAAAAAGTAAAAAAATTAGCCAGACATGATGGGACGCACCTGTAGTCCTAGCTACTGAAGAAGCTGAGATGGGAGGCTTGCTTGAGCCCTAGAGGTTAAGGCTGCAATGAGAAATGTGATTGTGCCACTACACTCCAGACTGAATGGCAGAACAAGATGTTGTCTCTTAAAAAAAAAAGAAAAGAAAAGAAAAGGAGAGAAAATAAAGCAACACTATCAACAGCAGGCTTCTTCTGAGAACCAAGGGAATTTAGAAAATTCTTCACTGAGTAATAAAGAAGATAATTTAAATTATCATCAATGTATGGCTTTTATGTAGTTTAAATAGCTACATTTATGTAGCTAAATTTAGCCATCATTCAAGAAAAGGACAGAATGAAGTCATTTTACATAAATTTAAAAAAGTTTATCAATAATGTAAACTCACCAGCAGAATTTCTTAAAGGTGTATTTTAGAAACAAGTAAATCGGCCACAGAAAAAAGACTTCAAACTAGAAATGAATGGTAAAATAAAATGGTAAACAAATGCAAAACTAAACAAAATGTTGATATACAACAATATTAACCTCCTAAGATTATGTTGAGGATTAAAAAATAATTTTATAGAGTTTAAAAAAGTGATTTACATGTGGTAAACATTTATGATTGTTTGTTAAATAATTTTTAAAAAGTTAAAATGCTAACATAAACCTGAAATATTTGACAAAGAAAATATGCACATTTGGCATTGTTGGGTGCTTTGTGATTGCAGTTGAAATATACTATAGTTCTGGATTGTTTGGGGCAGTGTATGGATAATGCCTCACTTTAGAATTTTAAAATAGATTTAAATACAAACAATCATTAAAAGTATGAATAAGTCATTTGATATAAAATCATATGCAATAAATGGAAAATAATCAATTAAAATGGCAAATTATATACACAGAAAATAAAACAGAAAATCAGTAGTAATAGAAAGCAAAGAGTTGAAACAAACACCTGTAGAGATTATAAGATTTATTTTCAAGAATCAATTTGTGTTTGATTCATGAGAAATTCATATAAAGCTCAAAGAGCTAGGGACATTAAAAGAAAAGGAATAGAATCACCAATCAGGCTAGAGCTGAGGTTGAGACGAAATTGACCTTAAAGCTGAAACCATTCTTTGAGATAAAAACTTTCAATTAATATGAGGAATATAGAGCAATTCTACATTTTCATACTAATAACATATTGAAAAATACATAAAAAAACAAATGATAGGGAGAACTTAATAAATCTACTAGTACAAGGAGAGGTTTCATTCTAACTATTAAGAGATCCAAAACTAAATTTACTGAATGTATGGAAGATCTGAACAATACAGTTACTAAGGTTGCTCATGTGAACATATATTGAATCTGGAATTACAATACTGGAGAACAGGTAATTTATTTTCCAAGCACACATAGGGTATTTATAAAAATTGACCTTGAAATAAACTGTAATACACATCTAATCAAGCTTCAAATAATTGGCAAGATAGCAAATTATGCAAATTACTACAATATTAAATCGGAAAAAAATTTTAAATACTAAATAAATATATTCAGAAATCTTATATTGTACTTCCAAACAACTAATGGGTTAAAAAAGAAAATACAACAAAAATTTGAACATGAATCAAACAATAATGAAAGTATTCCATATCAAAATTGAACTAAATACTTATATATAAAATAAAAGCTAAAATCAAGGAGGTAAGTATCCATCTTAAAAGGTTAAAAAAATACAGCAAATGGAGCCCCCCGCAAAAGGAAAGAAAAATAAAGATAAAATGTACATGTAAAAATCAAATACAAAATAAAGAGGATAGACAAAATTAGAAATCAGTACTTTGAAAGAACAGTAAACAATAAATCTCTACCAAGATTGCTTAACACAGTGGGGCCTGGTGGCTCATGCCTGTTATCCCAGCCCTTTGGGGGGCCAAGTCTGGTGGATAACTGCAGGTCAGGAGTTTGAGACTAGCCTGGCCAACATGGTGAAACCCTGTCTTTACTAAAAATACAAAAATTAGCTAGGTCTGGTGGTGGGCACCTGTAGTCCCAGCTACTTGGGAGGCTGAAGCCTGATAATTGCTTGAACTTGGGAGGTGGAGGTTGTAGTGAGCCAAGATCATGCCACGGCACTCCAGACTGGGCCATAGAGCAAAACTCCATCACAAAAACAAAAACAAACGAACAACAAGAAAAGATGGCTTAAGACAAATGAAGAAAAAAATACACTCAAATATAAATGTGGAAAGATACAAAGGGTCATAATAATAGAATATAAATTTATTTATTTTTTATTTTTTAAGACAGAGTCTCATTCTCTTGCCCGGGCTGAAATGCAGTGGCATAATCATGGTGCCCTGCAGCTTCGACCTTTCCAGGTGATCCTCCCACCTCAGGTACTCTTGAGTACCTGGAGCTACAGGTGCATGCCACCATACCTGGGTAACTTTTACATGTTTTTTTTGTAGAGATAGGCTTCCCCATGTTGTCAAGGTTTCACTCAAACTCCTGGACTCAAGCCGTTTGCCTGCCTCAGCCTCCCAAGAAATTAAAAATTTATATCAAAACAATTTAGTTCAAAATTTACATTAGAAAACATATAAAATTACTTATAAAAACCATAGCCTACCAAAACTCATTCAACATGACACAGAAAGATTAGTAGTACAATAACTTGAAAATTTTGAATCTGCTCAGTAAATAACACCAGGTACAAAAAAAGTGTTAGTAGATAATTATTTGAAATATTTAAAGCATAGATAATTTAAATTCTATACAGTGTTTTTAAGAAAAAACAGGAGGAATGTATTTTAATTGATAGACAAGAAGTTACATCAAAATGACTTGAAGAATGAATGGGGAACGTGAAAATGGAATCAGAGTAGTATCTTGTGGTTTGAATGAGGTTGTTTTGTAGTAGGAGAGACTTGAATGAATTGAAAGGTAAAACTTTAACTTTTATACAAAGTTAAGGGATTTTTACACAAAATTAAGGGGCTTTATATACAAGGAAAACAAAGAAAAATTCCCCTTATTTATGTTGCCAGATATGATAAAATTAGAGAACTGAGATTAAATGGTGTCTATTAATAAAACACATTTGAAGATATGCTCAAAATGAATAAATGCATGTCTCTTTTAACTATATTGATGGAATATAGAATGGGTATAGAGCAGGGTAGGTTTATAGTTTTTTATATTAGTAAAAAGAGGTATTTCCTATTTGCATGCTTCTATTTTCTCCAAAAATTAGTATTTGAGGTCATATTTTAGAGTCATTGGAAGGAGAAGCAGTGAAGGGCTGGAAGTTTTCAGTTAGAGAGTCTGAATGTTTGTGAGACAGGGCAAAGTGAGATTCTCATATTTGTAATCGGGATCCTGAGTAGGGTTCAGTACACATTTGAAGTAGGTGATGACCATAAAAATGAGTCAGCTGGCCCTGTTTTATGACTTGCTGACTGGGCATCAGTTGACATCTTGGTTCCAAGTAGAAAGAAAATTAAGCTTCAGATTGGGTGGAATGGCTCATGCCTGTAATCCCAGTACTATGGGAGCCCAAGACAGGAGGATTGCTTGAGGCCAGAAGTTGGAAACCAGCCTGGGCAACGTAGTGAAAATTTAGCCTCCACAAAACTTAATCTTCACAAAAAATAAAAACATTGCCAGCATGGTGGCTTATACTTGTAGTCCTAGCTACTTGGGAGGCTGAGTTAGGAGGATCGTTTGAGCCAGAAATTCGATGCTGTGGTGAGCTATAATCACACCACTGCACTGCAGCCTGGGCAACAGAGTGATACTGTCTCCAAAAATAAAAAATAAAATAAAGATAAAACATAAATGGAAAAAATCAAGCTTTGGATTTACAGTTGTATAATAATTAATAAAATATACATTATTTAAAAGACTTGAAAAGCACATGTTAGTATGCATTTTTTCAGTATTGGGCAGTTCTTTATAGAATATGAAAAGGAACTAATATGCATATGAAGGAATCCTATCTTCCTAACATTATTAGAATTTGCTTTAAGTTATAAATGTTAGCATGATTTGAATAAACTACTTAGTTTTGCTTAGTAGAATTCAGTAGATGTTGAAGATATAGTAATTCTTTCATCAGAAATATAAATGATGACATTACATAAAAACGTGCTAATCAAACATAAAATTAAACAGATCATCTCTCTTCTATTTATAGTCAGGAACTGCACTTTCAAAGTTTATAACTTTACTTAGATTGTTAACTTTCCAGAGAAACACACAACTGTTTTGTGCATAGTCAGGCACTTGGAAAAAGGATTGTGGAAGATTTTTAATGATGATAATGCAATTGTGATGAAATAATAAACATGTATATTTAGCTCAGTGAATGATGGTATCGATTGAATAGTAAATGGACTACCCGTATTGTGTTTCAGATATGGACTTCTTATATATTATAAGCCCAAATGTGCACAGAGTGTTCTGCATTGGTGGAATGGGCAATGAGCCAACTAACCCCAGACTCATCAAACTGTGATAGGGAAAGTGTATCTCTCTGGCTGGGGAGAAAGAGAATTCTGAGCCATAATGCTCATTCTTTAGTATAAAATGTGCACTAATAGGCTGCATTGAGCTGCTGACAGTTTCTATGAAGAGTCTCTATTCTTTCATATGCAAATATTTCAGAAACAGTCAGGTTCCCAGCACATGGATTTTAAAACCGAGTCATTCTTCACTGTGGACCTACATAATTGCACACTTGGGACATTATATATTTATACAGATAATGGATACAATTCAAGCAGCTGCCTACTGAAGTTGATGGAAGGCCTGTCTTCTGAGAAGAGAATGTGAATATATACATATACACATGTATATTTATACATTTTCTTCTTTTTCTTCCCACTCAATCTCTGACTAGCCTTATTGTAGAATGCCTCTTTTTCCCAATAATTTGAATTCCTTGAGTGTCAACTTTACATGATCAATCTTGATTTCTATATATTTTTAAAAATTGTTATTTATGGAGAGTAGAAAGAGTTGAAAAATTACACACATGTATCTGAAACTGTAAATCATATCTCTCTAACTAGGGTGAAAATGCTGCAGGGTTACAAGAGTTACGGATATTCCATTAAAGGGAATAGATTTTTGGAGTCAAACACCTTATGTTTTCATCCTGGTTCCACTGATTACTAATACATGTCTTTAGGTTACTTAACTCCTCTCAAGCTCAGTTTCCTTATTTCTAAAATGGTATTTTTCTTGCTAAGGACTTATTGCATGTTAGATACTCAAAAAGTTAGTTTGATTTATTTACTTTTGTTTTCTCAGGGTATGTTATATGAGAGTGTTAAAAATGCAATTCCTGGTGATAATGCATTATGAGTTTTTCTCTTTTTTTGGGAGTTTTACAAAACAGTATTTATTCTGAAAACATATGATGAGTTCTGATATCTAGTCTATTTCTTCTTCTTTTTCTTTCTTTTCTTATTATACTTTAAGTTCTAGGATACATGTGCAGAACGTGCAGGTTTGTTACATACGTATAAACTTACCATGGTGGTTTGCTGCACGCATCAACCCATCATGTATATTAGGTATTTTTCCTAATGCTATCCCTCCCATAGACCCCCAAGCCCCCTCCTGACAAGTCCCACTGTGTAATGTTCCTCTCCCTGTGTCCATGTGTTCTCTTTGTTCAACTCCCACTTATCAGTGAGAACATGCGGTGTTTGGTTTTCTGTTCCTGTGTTAGTTTGCTAAGAATAATATTTTTCAGCTTCATCCATGTCCCTGCAAAGGACATGAATTCATCCTTTTTTGTGGCTGCATAGTATTCCATGGGGTATATGTGCCACATTTTCTTTATCCAGTCTATCATTGATGGGCACTTGTGTTGGTTCCAAGTCTTTGCTATTGTGAACAGTGCTGCAGTAAACATATGTGTACATGTGTCTTTATAATAGAATGATTGATAATCCTTTGGATATATACCCAGTAATGGGATTGCTGGGTCAAATGAAATTTCTGGTTCTAGATCCTTAAGGAATCACCACAGTGTCTTCCACAATGGTTGAACTAAATTTACAATCCTACCAACAGTGTAAAAGGGTTCCTAATTCTCCACATCCTCTCCAGCATCTGTTGTTTCCTGACTTTTAATGATTGCCATTCTAACTGGTGTGAGATGGTATCTCATTGTAGTTTTGGTTTGCATTTCTCTAATGACCACTGATGATGAACTTTTTTTTTTTTTTTTTTTTTTTTTTTTTTTTTTTTTATGTTTCTTGGCCGCATAAAAGTCTTCATTTGAGAAGTGTCTGTTCATAGCCTTTGCTCACTTTTTGATGGCGTTGTCTGATTTTTTTTTCTTGTAAATTTGTTTAAGTTCTTTGTAGGTTCTGTATATTAGCCCTTTGTCAGGTGGATACATCGCAAAAATTTTATCCCATTCTTTAGGTTGCCTGTTCACTCTGATGATAGTTTCTTTGCTGTGCAGAAGTTCTTTAGTATAATTAGATCCCATTTGTCAATTTTGGCTTTTGTTGCCATTTCTATTAGTGTTTTAGTCATGAAGTCTTTGCCCATGCCTATGTCCTGTATAGGATTGCCAAGGTTTTCTTGTAGGATTTTTATAATTTCAGGTCTTACGTTTAAGTCTTTAATCCATCTTGAGTTAATTTTTGTATAAAGTGTAAGGAAGGGGTCCAGTTTCAGTTTTCTGCAGATGGCTGGCCAGTTTTTCCAAAACCATTTATTAAATAGAGAATCCTTTCCCCATTGCTTGTTTTTGTCGGGTTCGTCAAAGATCAGACAGTTGTAGATTTGTGGCACTATTTCTGAGGACTCTGTTCTGTTCCATTCGTCTGTATGTCTGTTTTGGTACCATTACCATGCTGTTTTGGTTACTCTGGCCTTGTAGTATAGAATGAAGTCAGGTAGCATGATGCCTCCAGCTTTGTTCTTTTTGCTTATGATTTTCTTGGCTATATGGGTTCTTTTTTGTTCCATATGAAATTTAAAGTAGTTTTTTTCTAATTCTGTGAAGAAAGTCAATGTTAGCCTAATGGGGACAGCATTAAGTCTATAAATTAATTTGGGCAATATGACCATTTTCATGATATTGATTCCTCCTATCTATGAGCATGGAATATTTTTCCATTTGTTTGTGTCCTCTCTTATTTCCTTAAGCAGTGGTTTGCAGTTCTCCTTGAAGAAGTTCTTCACATCCCTTGCAAGTTATATTCTTAGGTATTTTATTCTCTGTGTAGCAATTGTGAATGGGAGTTCACTCATGATTTGACTCTCTATCATTGGTGTACAGGAATGCTTGTGATTTTTGCACATTGATTTTGTGTCCTTAGACTTTGCTGAAATTTCTTATCAGCTTAAGGAATTTTGGGGCTGAGATTCACCATGTTGAATATAGATTCACCATGTTGTTACCCACAGAGAATTATCTGCCAGCCTTACTCACCTTACAAGTGCACAGTCAAAGGCATTTTTACTTTTTGCTATAGAAGCAGCTCTAATGTATGGTGTCTTGTAAATGCAACTAATCAAGTTTGAAAAGATTTAGTTAGGACAATTGAATCTTTAAGCAAACCAGAAACTCTTTTAGCCTCTTTTGAGGTCCTGGGCTCCAGGCGAGGATCCTCTCATAAGTACCATGTCTCTTCTTCATCAAGCTTCGGTGCAATTTGAGAAATAACAGAGAGAATAAGGAGTCTAAGCAACACCTTTATTACTGATAAATTTAGGTAAGGTTACACAACTTAGTATAAAAGATAGATGGGACTACTATTGAATTTTAGATATAGGGAAAGTTGCTCACTCAATTCTAGGCAATACTGATCTGGGGCAGGCTCTTGCCGTGGTAGTGGGATAGTGATGGTGGGAGAACATGTGTTCCCTATAGTCAATAAGAGGAGAAAAGGTAGAGGTTTTAAGTGAGTGGAGAAAGGCCCAGGAAAATAAATCCCCCATCATGGAAATCAAGAAGGGAGCAAAAGGCACTTACTCCGTTCTGATAGTAAGATAATAGTATTTTCATCAAGACCAAAATTCTTTTTCACACTTGTTCCAAGTGTCTAAAGGTGTGAAAATACCTTTTCAAGGCTAATGATACAGCATTCAACTTTTCTTTAAAAAGCTTAAAGTTCTGCACCGCAATGTATATTGTCAAATACATTTCCAGTTCACAGTGAATTTCTCAAGAGGGTATTTCAGTGACTCAGGAAGGGTTAAATGCAAAAAGAAATGATCCAATGGTGTTTGGATGACTATTTCTTTACCATTGTCTAACCCTGTTTGTCAGACACTGTGTTAGATGCTATTATTATTTCAATCTGTAGAACAATTCTCTGGTGTAAGTAATATAAATTCAATTTTATAAATGAGGAGAATGAGGCACTAGGGGTAATTTGAGACCATTTTTAGGTAAGAAATAGCGCAAACAAGACATGAGTCTGATTAACTCCAAATCTTTACCACATTCCACTGCACTGTGGTATCATTATATCCATTTAGAAATCCTGATTGCAAGCAACAGAAACTGATTACTGTTATTTTAAATAGAATAGAATGGAAGAAAAGAAGTGGCTTACTGAATAAATAGCTGCCTAGAGAATTAGACTTGGAAGTCTTGCAAGAATCAAAGTAGCTCCACAGGGCCAAGAACAAGAAGGACAATGAGCATTTTTTAGCACAAGAGTAGACCAGGTAGACCAAGTCATTGCTTCTGGTCACCACCACCACAGGATGTAGCTATCACAAGTTGTCCTCCAGACAGCACTACTTCGCATAGTTTTGCATAACTACGGAGGAAAGATTCATATTATGGGGAAAATCAAATATGCCCTCCAAATTGATTTTAAAATGCTTCTTACCAGGCATCTAAGCTGTTTTGTCTCCACAAACCTCATCATCTTTATGTTGGAGTCTCAGACTACATGTTGAAATCTGTGAATTCTGACAACCTAATTCAATGCTGGACATGGAATAGAACATATTATACTTGGAAAATGACTTTCTTAAAAGTTTTCGATATGTTAGAACAGCAATTTTCTCCCATAGTTATAACTGGGGAATTAAACTTGTTCCTTAAAATTCAAATGATTTATTAACTAGGAATTAACACTTTTAACTAAAACAAAACCTTAATTCCAAAGCCAGTTGCATTCAGAATAGCTATAGATTCAATTTACATAGTATAGAAAAGATAGGAAAGTTTAAAAGTAAGCCATATTATAAATTTTAATACAACTCAGGTCAGTCCCAAGTAAAATTTTGAAAACTCAAATTCTGCCTTAAAATATGTGTTTTCAAATGTTGGAACTATGTTGATAATTTAAGTAGAAAATAGCTTTATCAACTAATATCTTCAATTTACAACTCAAGTGTGTAAGTTTTATTTGAATTTAAACCAAATGAAAAAATAGAAAATTGTGATTTTTTTTCTTGTAAGAAAATGTGTGTTTTCCAATAAATTGGTCATTTATAACTGCTAATGTTTATTGTATATAATGTTTTACCATGTAATTTTTTTCACATCCTAATTTTTCTATTCTCTTTAAGGTTAAATTAACAATCAGACCTCATATATTCTGAAGAGCTTTATGCAAGAAACTCTGTAACAATGTTGTTCAAAAAGCAGAAATAGGAAGCACATATACGACAGGTATTTTTCCAGTCAAAAGTTGTGTTTTGAGAGCATTCAATGAACTGGGCATATTGGCTTGTGCCTATAACCTCAGCTACTTGGGAGATTGAGGCAGAAAGATTTCTTGAGTCTAGGAGTTCAAGATCATCCTGGATAAGTAGTGAGACTCTATCATTAAAAATAAATAAACAAATAAAATTTAAAGGAAATAAAGAAAAGAGTTCAAGAGAGTTAGCATATAAAATGTAAGTATGAAAATAACAATCCAAGCATGAACTTTTATATATCCAAAGTGTTGGCTAGAGCCTCTATATATTGAATATATGATAGGTAATATGTAAATAATAGCTAACATGTATTGAGGTCATACATTATAAGCTGAACACTAGGTTTTTTGTATATGTCTAATTTATTGAACTTTACATATACTTAATTTATTAAACAACTTTATGAGGCAATTCTCCATTTTAAAACAAAAGAAACAGGCATAGAGACGTTAAGTAGCTTGCCCAAGGAAACATTACTGTAAGATTTGGATGTAGGCAGTCTGTTCCAGAGCCCAAGCTTTTAACACCACAGTAAGTTCCCTCTCAGATGAAGAAAACACAATACTGACATTTTCATAAATCAATAAGTAATGAATAGGCAATAGGTAATGCATAGACTCACTGATGCTACCATTAATTAATTAATTAATTAATTAAGAAACTTATAATTGTCACCATATTTCCATGTATATTATCTCACTGGATGAAACAAACTTATGAGATAGATTGGCAATATTATGATCATGTAAAAGAAAAGAAGAAAAGAACATGTTCATTGCCTTCTCCAGTTTATTTAATTGATAACAAAGTTGGAACTATAATAAAAAATGATCTGAGTTTGAAGCTCTCCTCCAGGGCTCCTGGTTGCTACAAATAGCCACTGCCTACTGCAAGGCCCAAAACTCATGACCAGGGTGTCTTTCAGATTCATTTATGTTTGGTCATTTTTACTTTTAATTTATTCATTCACTTATTCAACATGTGATTAAATAAATAATGACTTTGTGATATTTTTCAATGTGCCAAGTTGTGCTAAGGGCTTGGATAAAAAAGCGATTGACATAGTTTTTTCTCTTGTTGAAGTCTGAGTCTAGTGAAATTATAGTAAGTATCAAATATATTCAGCACTTACTACATATAAAGTGCTGGGCTTACTATTTTTTTTAAATTTGTTCCTCATGGTTCTACAATGTAGTAGGTAGAAACGTAGACAGGAGATCTATATTATCATGTCAGATACAATATATACATTTAATTGTACTAAAATCATTAAAACTAAACAAAGAAAGAAATACAACATTCAAGGGTTGAGAAGTAGAGGAAACCAAAACAATACAAGTAGGTAGATGAGTGAGCTGACTTAGCAGATCGCAGATCGAATGGAGCCTAATCCTTATCCAACAATTTCAGTCCCAGGGACCCTCAAGAGGGCATTAGGTCAGGATAAGGAGCTAGGGAAGTTAAAATAAGGAGGACAAAAGGGAAAGAAAATATTCCTGGGTTTCCTCTCCTCTCCATGCATCTGGATGGTGATTCTCACTTCTTAGAGCAAAAGTTTGAAGACTTATTTTTGGAAAGAGTGTCCATTCTGAACTCAGAAGTTTAAATTAATTTATGCACACTTATGCTGAATGACAGACTGTCTTCTCTCTTCTCACATTTGCTTCTTACATTTTCTTCCAAGTTTAACATATTGACTTCTACCCTCCAGACAAGAAGCTAGAACATTTCTGTTGTTGGAAACCTGAACATATTAAGGAAAAAGATTAAAGATTTTGCTATCTGGTGTACCCCAATAACTTATCTTCCTGAGTCATGCTATGTGGAAGCTCAAATTTGACAAGTCTCACCCATTCAAAGCTTCCAAATTATAACTAGCTCCACAACCTCTATCATTAGCAACAACCTAACAGACAAGTAGTATAAATTTAAGGTGAAGGTTAGAATACAAAATAAGCAAACAAACAAAAAATCAACTTGGAAGAAAAATAAATAGAAAAAAAACTAAAAGAAAAGTTATTCTTATTAATATTGTCAGAGAGAAATGGGAGAATATTACATATATAAAGTAATATAGGATGTGCTAAGAAAATACACACTCTAGGAATAAAAAAATGCTGCTTGGAGGTTAAAAACATTAGTAATGGTGAAATATTTGTGGAAACATATAGAATCTATGGGAGGTAATGGAAGGAATCGTTCACAAAAGGAAATGAATGAAATATATAGCTTAGGCCGGGCGCGGTGGCTCAAGCCTGTAATCCCAGCACTTTGGGAGGCCGAGACGGGCGGATCACGAGGTCAGGAGATCGAGACCATCTTGGCTAACATGGTGAAACCCCGTCTCTACTAAAAATACAAAAAACTAGCCGGGCGACCTGGCGGGCGCCTGTAGTCCCAGCTACTCGGGAGGCTGAGGCAGGAGAATGGCGTGAACCCGGGAGGCGGAGCTTGCAGTGAGCTGAGATCCGGCCACTGCACTCCAGCCTGGGCGACAGAGCGAGACTCCGTCTCAAAAAAAA
>NW_016806339.1:1838148-1856467 GCF_001698545.2 Rhinopithecus bieti
AAAAAAAAAAAAAAAAAAAAAAAAAAAAAAAGAAATATATAGCTTCTGGGAGGTATTTCCCAGAAGGTGCAGCATTTGAATAAGACCCCGGGAAAATAACAAATGGAAAGAAAGAATTCATTATTTAAATAATTCAAGAAAATTTCTCAGCTTGTAGTTTAAAAGGTGCCATTAAATGCCCTGTCCATGAGAAGAAAAATCACCCCATTAAATGTCAGACTATCAAGTATAAAGAGAATATTATGAAATATTTTAAGGTAGGAGAAAACAAAACAAACAAATTACAGATTACATGCAATGGAGTGGAACCAGATGACTTCATATTTATTAACAACAACCCTAGGCATTAAGAGACAATGTAGCAACGTCTTCAAAATTCTGAACAAAAATTACTTCTTTATTAAAATTTTATAACAAGTCACAGTATCATTCAATAACAAAATTGAAAAAAAAAAACCACATTTCTTAAACATGCAAATTTCTTTTTTAAATTACCTCCCACATTCCCTTTTCCAGAAAGATGTGGAAGAGCATAAAAGACAATGAATGAATTCACATTGTTACACTTAACATTTGGGCTGAGGACAGAACAATGTTCTGTATTTAGTGTCATTCATTGTGCTCTGCATCTAGCTGGTAGTAGGGAGAAAAAGAAGATGGAGGAAGCCTGCATACTCCTTAAAAGTACTTCCCCAGAAGAGACATATAACTTATTTTCACATTATATTGATAAGACCTAATCGCATAACCACTGGATTAAAAAGGGTCTTGGACATATAGTCTCAGGTTGAGCATCTACTTC
The DNA here is from genome assembly GCF_001698545.2 of Rhinopithecus bieti. Lineage (NCBI taxonomy): Eukaryota > Metazoa > Chordata > Mammalia > Primates > Cercopithecidae > Rhinopithecus > Rhinopithecus bieti. The sequence goes on from NW_016806339.1 coordinate 1,838,951, forward strand.
CAAGTAATATATCTATACTACGAATGGGAAAGCAAATATTTAGATAGACACCTAGTTATCTGTTATATAGAGAAAATTTGAAAAAATATGACATATTTTATTAAGTAGGTACACATAATAAAATAATATGCAACCATCAAAAATAGAAGCTTACTACAAACTAGATATGATCTGATTACTAGGCTAAATTCACTGAAAAAAGTGTAAAGTGTAAGAACCTGCAAAATGCAAACATTCATGCAAAAAAAGAGAAAAATATATATACTTTATATACACAAAATGTCTCTGGAAACACAAAGATAAGACTATAATCCATATGTATATTTATATTAATCAAGGTGTTACTTTTATTTCTGGAATTGTTAGGTTCTATTTATTTTCAAGTTTTCTTTTACATGCAAATGTAATTGGAAGCCTAGCTGTTCCATTCATTGTGTTCTCCTTGAAAAATGGTAATGTCTCTTACAATAAAGAAAAAAAATATACGTGTGTGTGTATAAGCAATTACAAGTTTCAGACTCAGCAAATTATCCAAATAAAGCAATGGTAGTTAAAGAGGATACTATGTGCTTAATGGATCATGAAACACATTAAAAATGTCTCTTACCACTTCTAATATGTTCCGCAGGGATGGCAGTTGTATCTCAGACTGTCTCCCTCGTTCTTTATTTTCTACCCAAACATCTATTTCTTGTAGTCTACATATGGCCTCTTGTTTCTCTCCTTTTCCATATGTACTAGTCAGGATTCTCCAGAGAAACAGAACCAATAGGAAATTACATATATGTTAAAAATGCATGTGTATATAAAATAAGATACTGGCTTATGCAATTATGGAGCCTAAGAAATCCCACCATATGCCATTTGCAAGCTGGAGACACAGGAAGGCTGGTAGTATAGTTCTAGGGTCTAAGAAACAGAGGGCTGGTGATATAGACTCCAATCCATGTCTGAAGATCAGAGAACCAGGACTGCTAAGGGCAGGAGAATACCAATGTTCCAGCTTAAGCAAGTAGGCTGAGGAGGGCAATTTTGAACTTTTTCCACTTTTGTTCTTTTCAGGCTCTCAATAAGTTGAAAGATGCCACATTTTTTTCATAAATTGAAAAAATCTACACTCACATTGAGGAGGGCCATCTGCTTTACTCACTCCATATCCATTATTCAAGTGCTAATTTCCTCTAGAAACACCCTCACAGAAACACCAAGAAATAATGTTTGATCAGATATCTGGATACATTGTAGCCTAGTGAAGTTGACACGTACAATTTACCATCACGAGTTCACAACTTACGAACTTGGCATCCATACACATACCCTTAAACCACACTTAATATCCAAATAAAGGCACTAACAAGGTCATGATTTCACTTAAAATGATATGACTACTCTGCTTACAACAAAAAAATGCACTAACCCTTTTCCAAGAAGAGGAGGTAAAGTCTTTGAGTGATGTTTACTCTTCTTAATATCCTGTAACATAAATACTAAATACTATGATGTAAAATAATTAATGATTATAATATAAAATATTTAAATAGATAAATTTAAATACTTAAATAAGCTAATACATTTTATGTTACAAAAATGATAAGAGAGAAAGAAAAAAAGATATTTCACACACACTCATACAGTCACACACACACACACACAGACACAAAGTATTCATCACACATGAAGGAAGAAATGCTCTTGACAATTACAGTCTATTTTTTTTTTTAAACTGGTCTTGGTATTGTAGCTAGTACTTATAACTATCTTAGTTCACTACTCATTCTATAGTTCCTTTGCCTTCAGCAAGCACCTCAGGCAGTTATAGTTTGCTACATTTTTGGACTGTCCATACTTCTGAATCAACAGCCATAGAAGGGAACTACTGGGATGGCTGAAGCAACTGATCCTGACTATCAAGAGGAAATTGAACCACTCCACAATGGAGGTAAGTAGAAGTATTTCTGGAATACAGGATATCTCTTAGGATATCTCAGTGAAAACAGGCCCTGTGACCAAGGACAGTGGAAAAGTACATGGACCCAATCAGGGTAGAACTACTGAAAACACAGATCTCTAGTTAAATTGAATGATTCTTGTGTCTCCTCGTAGAAGCAGTACCTCCTTTGGAGCTAAGACCTCTAGTATAGCAGAGCATAAGGTTGTTGAAACAGAAAGCAAAAATTTTGCTAGTGAGACACGAGGGACAATAGTGAGTGGTGCCACAAAGTAAGAGTGAGTGGTGCCAATCCCATTACCACCTTTGATTCCTGGACCTGTGTCTCCCAGCTGTGGGAGAAAGAGCACCATATATTGGATGTTGATTCAGAGCATATACAGCTTTCTGGAGAACCTTATTCCAACCCTACAAGGTATTGCTTTTCAGTTAGCACTGTATCTGAATCTTCAAAAGGCCATTTGACCTGTTAACAAGACAGCTGTTTCAGGATGGTAAGGAACATGGTAAGACCAATGAATGGATGAACATGGATCCATTGTTCACTGCTTTTCCTGTGATATCAGTTTCTTGATCAGAAACAATGCTGTATAGAATATCAGGATAGTGGATTAAGCATTCTGTAGGTCCACAGGTAGTATTTTTTGGTAGAAGCTCTGCATGCAGAGAATGCAAATTTGTAATCAGAGTGTCTATTCTCATGTAAACAAAACACTGTTTCTTCTGGGATGGAAATAATCCAATGTAATCTACCTGCCACCAGATAACTAGCTAATAAACCTGAGGAATGGCACTACATTTAGGGCTAAGTGGTGGTCTCTGATGCTGACAGATTGGGCACTTAACAATGGTCATAGACAGCTAGGTCTTAGTGAGTGGAAGTGAGTGTTGCTGAGCCCATGCTTTTAACCTCCATTCCTGCTATTGTGATGCCGTTGTGCATTAGCCCTTTGGGCAATGACAGGAGGGGCTGCAGAAAGAGTGTTGCTTATATCCATAAAATAGGTCATCTTATCAACTTGATTATTAAAATCATCCTCTACTGAAGTCAGCCTTTGGTGTGCCTTCACAGGGGATATAAGTATCTTCTTTTTTTTTAACCCACTCAGAAATATCTATCCACTTACCTCTCTCCAAAATTACTTTATTGTCAATTTTTGAATAACGTTTCTTCCAAGTCCCCACCCATTCAGCTAAATCACTGAAACAGCCCATAAGTTGGTATATAATTGCGTGTCTGGTCATTTCTCCTCCTAAGGAAAATGAGCAACTAGGTACATGACTAAAAATTTTGCTTACTAACAGGATTTTCTTTTATAACCATCTTTCAAAGTCCCAGAGAGGGTCTATAGTGCTATAGCTGTCTACTTTAAGGTGGTGCCTGCATATAATGCACAGCCATCTGTAAACCAGGCTCAAGTCTTCTCTTCCTTCAGTTGATCATAGAGAACTTGCCATGAGGCTACACATACAAGCTCTGAGAGTTAAAACACCACAGCAAGAGTTAAAACAGCAGAGAGGAACTAGAGGCATTTGAGACCTTCAAGTAACTTACTTGTGCCTTCAGGGCCTCCTTAGGTCCAGTCACATACCACTTCCATTTGATCAAGAAGGATTGCTATGCACAGTCAACTTTATGATTTAGTGAGTCAAATAATACCCAATTTATGGTGAGTAGCTCAGGTTGCATGGTTGCTTGGTAGCCCATGATTGAGCATTCAGTCTCTACTAACACCTACTAGCAGGCCAAGAGCTGTTTCTGAAAAGGAGTGTGATCATCTACAGAGAATGGCAGCATCTTGGTCCCAAATCCTAAAACCCTGCATTGTGATTCACTTATAGAGGTCTGCCCAAGACTTCATACATCATCCCTATTTACCACTGACACTTTAAGCACCATTGGATCTGCTAGATCATATGGCTCAAGAGGCAGAGTAGCATGCACAGCAGCCTGGACCAGTTGCAGAGCCTTCCCTTATTATGGAACTCACTCAAAACTAGTAGTGTTCTGGGAACTTGGCGAATGATCCAGAGTAACCCACTCAAATGAGAAATATGTTGCCTCCAAAATCGAAAGAGACCCACTAGGAATTCTGCATTTTTTTGGTTGTAGGAGGAGCTAGCTGCAACTAATCCTTCATGTTGGAAGGAATATCTAGAAATGCTTGTTATCACTGGATCCCTAAAAATTTCACTGAGATATAGGTCTGTGAACTTTAGTAGGATTTATTCCCCACACCCTGATACAGAAATGTCTTACCAATAAGTCAAGAGTAGTTGCTAATTCTTGCCCACTAGATCCAAACAGTATAAAATCATCAATGTAATGGATCAGTATGATATCTTATGAAAATGTAAGGCAATAAAAATTCCTGCACACTTTTATTGTATAATTGCTTTATATTGTCTGTGGTTTATTGCTTGAGCATATTTTGTGGTAGCAGGTATCAATCTTTTGTTTCCGTGTTTATCACTCCCTTAAAGACCTCTTGTAAGTCTTACCTGGTGGCAACAAATTGTCTTAGTGTTTGCTGGTCTGAGAAAGATTTTATTTCCCCTTTGCTTATGAAGCTTAGTTTGGTCGGATATGAAATGCTTTGTGGGAATTTCATTTCTTTGGAGGTCCCCTATCTCTTCTGACTTTTAAGGTTTCTGCTGAGAAGTCAGCTGCTAGTCTGATGGAGCTCCCTTTGTAAGTGACATGACCTTTCTCTCTAGCTGCCTTTAATATTTATTCATTTGCACTGACCTTGGTGAATCTTGTTACTGCATGCCTTGGGAATGATCATCTTGCATAGTATCTCACAAAGGTTTTCTATATTCCTTGAATTTGCATATCCACCTCTCTAGCAAGATTGGAGAATTTTCAGGGACTGCATCTTCAAATGTGTTTTCCAATTTGCTTGCTATCTTTTTCTCTCAGGAATGCTGATGAGTCACAGATTTGATCTCTCTACATAATCCCATATTTCTCAAATATTTTGTTTATTTTATTTTATTTTTTATTTTGCCTGACTGATTTGATTCAAATAACTGGTCTTTGAGTTCTGGGATTTTTTCCTCATCTTAGTCGATTCTGCTGTTAATCCTTCCAATTGTATTATGATATTCTTGTAGAGAAGTTTTCAATTTCAGAAGTTTGGTTCAGTTCTTTCTTTTAATGAATATTTTGACTTTAGCTGGAACAATTAGGCAAGAGAAAGAAATAAAAGGCATCCAAATAGAAAAACAAGAATTCAAACTATCTCTATTGCTAATGATATGATTCCATATGGAGAAAACACTAATGACTCTGTGCAGTGCAGCTTGTAGATCCATTGCTATTCACATCAAACTACCAACATCATTATTCACAGAATTAGAAAGCACTAGAATAATGTTTTATAATAAAACACATATGGAACTGAAAAAGAGCCCAAATAGCCACAGCAATCCTATAGAAAACAAAACAAACAAAAAAAAAAACACCACCACCAACAAAAAGAAAACAAAGCTTGAGGCATCACACTCCCTGACTTCAAACTATATTATTAGGCTATGTAACTAAAACAGCATGGTAGTAGTACAAAAACAAACATATAGACCAATGAAATAGAATAGAAAACTCAGAAATAAAGCCATGCAATCTTTCACATGGCCCAAAGAAACAAGCAATGGGGAAAGGACTCCCTATTCAATAAAAAGTGCTGGATAACTGGCTAACCATATGCAAAGGAATGAAAGTGGACCCTTATTTTCACCATATATAAAATCAACGCAAACTGGATTACAGATTTAAATGTAATACCTCAAGCTATAAACGTCTCAGAACGGAACCCCTGAAGTACTCTTCTCGACACTGGTCTTGGCAAGTAATCTTTGTCAAAGTCTCCAAAAGCAACTGCAACATAAACAATAATTGACATGTGGGATTTAATTAAACTAAAGAGCTTCTGCACAGCAAAGGAAACTATCAACAGAGTAAACAGACAACCTACCAAATGGGAGAAAGTATTTGCAAACTATACATCTGATAAAGGCCTAATACCTGGAATCTATAAGGAACTTAAAAAAATGAACAAGTAAAAAACAAATAACCTCATTAAAAAGTTGGCAAAGGATATGTATTAGTCTGTTTTCATGCTGCTGATAAAGACATACCTGGGACTGGGAAATTTAAAAAAGAAAAAGCTTTATTGGACTTACAGTTCCACATGGCTGTGAAGGCCTCACAATCATGGCAGAAGGCAAAGAGGAGCAAGTCACACCATATACGGGTGGGAGCAGGCAAAGAGAGAGCTTGTGCAGAGAAACTCCCATTTTTAAAACCATCCGATTTCATGAGACACATGCACTATCATGAAAACAGAGTGGGAAAGACCCACCCCCATGATTCAGTTATCCTCCACCAGGTCCCTACCACAACATGTGGGAATTATGGGAGCTACAAGATGAGATTTGGGTAGGGATACAGAGCCAAACCATATCATTCTGCCCCTGGCTCTTCCCAAATCTCGTATTTTCACATTTCAAAACCAATCGTGCCTTCCAAACCGTCCCCCAAAAATCTTAACTCATTTCAGCATTAACTCAAAAATCCACAGTCCAAAGTCTCATCTTAGATAAGGCAAGTCCCTTCCACCTATGAACATGTAAAATCAAAAGCAAGTTAATTACTCCCTGTATACAATGGGGGTACAGGCATTGGCTAAATACAGCCATTCCTAATGGAAGAAATTGGCCAAAACAAAGGGACTACAGGCCCTATGCAAGTCTAAAATCCAGCAAGGTGGTCAGATCTTAGAACTCCAAAATGATATCCTTTGACTTCATGTTTCACATTCAGGTAACACTGATGCAAGAGGCAGGTTTCCATGGGCTTGGGCAGCTTCACCCCTGTGGCATTGCATGGTACAGCATCTCTCCCAGATGGTTTCACAGGCTGGCGTTTAGTGTCTGCAGTTTTTCCAGGTGAATGGTACAAGCTGTTGGTGGATCTACTATTCTGGGGTCTGGAGGTTGGTGGCCCTCTTCTCACATCTCCACTAGGTGGAGCCCAGTAGGGACTCTGTGTGGGGGCTCTGACCCCACATTTTCCTTCTGCACTGACCCAGCCTTGGTTATCCATGAGAGCCCCGCCCCTGCAGCAAACTTCCTCGTGGGCATACATGGATTTCCACACATCTTCTGAAATGCTAGGCCAAGGTTCCCAAACCTCAATTCTTGACTTCTGTGCACCCACAGGCTCAACCACATGGAAGCTGCCAAGGTTTGAGGCTTGCACCCTCTGAAACCATGGATCGAGCTGTTCCTTGGTCCCTTGTAACAATGGCTGGAGTGGCTGGGATGAAGGGCACCAAGTCCCTAGGCTGCACACAGCATGGGGACCCCGGGCCCAGCCCATGAAACCATTTCTTCCTCCTAGACTTTGGGGTCTGTGATAGGAGCAGCTGCCATGAAGATCTATGACATGCCCTGGAGACTTCTTCCTCAAAGGGACATAACCTCATCTTCTTTCAAAGAGTTCTGAGTTTATAAACTGATTCAAGTCTAAGAATTGGATGAAGGGCCATGACTGTTTTTATAATTTAAGTTAGTCTTTTGTTCACTTGACCTAGAAATTTTGTTTATACAGATCAGGTAAGTGTTTATTAGGTTTCCTATGTATTTCATTTTAAGGAATACCTTAATCGATTAGCCAATGCCATGAGTTTGTAAGAGTCTGTTCTAATTGATGCTTTGACTCTATGATGTATTATGGCAAGCACACCCGTCTTACTATTTGTATTTGAATGCTGCCACTAAGCCTCTGCCTCCCACAGATCCAATTACTTCCACTCCATTTAGGTTTCCTAATTTAATGACTATAGTTCTCACTGTAAGGTCTGCCCTTCAGAGAAGAGTAATCGCAGAGTTCTTCAGGGATGCTGGGGCTCCCCTCACAAATTTATTTATCATATTGGTGGTAAAAGATATGTTTTCTAGACCTTCCTAGCATGGATGAGTACGTCCTAAATGACAAATCCACCCTAACATTCCAATCTCCATAAGCTGTTAATGTCTCCCTCTATATGAAACAAAGGTATGTCCTGAATATTTGGTTTACTCACTGTTGGCCATCTTTTGGTCTGTGTTTCAGCTAACCAATCAACCAACAAATCAAACTACTCCAGCCCTTTGTAGCTTCCAACTGTAACATTAAGTGCAGAACCTACATAGTGAGTCCATGTCAGTAAAGTTAGACCTGATCCAACTTTATGACTTTTCCATCATTATTACACACATTTAGTTTCCATTTCTACACATGTTCCCTAGTTTTCTATCTGTATTAGTTAGAAAACTCAATTATTTCCTTTGGAGTGTAATGTACTTTCTCCTGGGTCAAACATCATACCTCTCCTTTATGCTAAGACTTGAGTCTAGTTATAGGTCTAGAAAAAAAGTAGTGTGGGTGGTGAGTTCCAAGAATTAGCATTGTCTTGCATGGCAGCTGCCTCTGGCAGGAAGGTATTAATTTTTTTCTCAGGTAATGCAGGATTAATCTTCTCAGATGAGGTAGAAAAGCTGATACTACTGTGGGTGGAGACCTCTGCTAGGGATGAATAGGGAGGTCAATTCTGCTGAGGATGGGAGAGTCACTCCACTGGGGTAGGGAGAATTCTTTACTGGTGAAGAAGACTCATCCAAGTTTGGGGGCTCAGTGCCCTCAACTTCATCATGGTCTTCCCAAATGTCCCCATTTCAATTGATAGAATCCCATTCCCTTCCAGTCAATGCTGTCATATTAACATTATACACTCTGGGAGGCTGGAAGTTCCATTTGTATTGTAATTCAGCCGGTCAAGATCGTGTTCTGTGTTTCATTTTCAGGAATTTTAGCTCTGCAGGTACAGGAAATAAATGTCTCCTTCAGGGTATAGACAGAATCTCTTGTGTCATTTAGGGGGCTCTTCAGCTGGGAATTTGAATCCCTGAGCTCATCTTTTTCTTTCCCCACATTGCCCAGGGACATTAGAAGCAACCAACAGTTCCATTATATTTGTTAGTGTTCCAAAAATGTTTAAAGGCATATACAGTTACCTGGCTCCTTTCTTCTTATAAGTCATTCTTATAAGAGGTTGATTAGGAGCAAGCAATATAGATATTTTGTATAATTCTGTAAACAGTTCATAATTCCATGGACCATCAATGCTCTCTTACTATTGGAATTAGAGTCACTAGTGTCTTTAAATCTAATCATGTTAGAAAGCCAGTTCCAGAAACCCAAGAACCAATTCAGAAAACTTACCCTTAAAGTCTGTTTCTCAAGATTCATTTTTGCTACCAAAATATTTATTAGTAAAGGTTCTCCAGATAAACAGAACCAATGAAATATATGAATATGAGAAATTGGCTCAAGGATTATGGAGGCTGAGAAGATCTGCAGTTTTCTGTCTGTAAGTTGCTAGAGACTCAGGAAAGCTAGTCTTGTAATCTAGTCCTGAGAACCAGGGGAGCCGATGATGTCAATCTCAGTCTGAGGGCAGGGGAAGATGAAATGGCATTTCCCAGCTTATGCAGTGAAGCAAGGGTGGGGAGTGGGAGGGGAAATTTCTCTTTTCCTGCTTTTACTCTATTCAGACCTGAATGGATTAGATGATGCCCAATCACAATGGGGAGGACAATCTAGTTTACTGAGTCTATTCATTCAAGTATGAATCTCATCTGGCATATGCAGAAACAATGTTTCGTCTGGGTACTCTGTGGCCTTCTCAAATTGACACATGAGATTAACCACCACACTCTGCAAACAAAGGTGACACAGACAGAATATTTATTGAAGGTCAAGAAGAGAAAAAGAAACGGTACAACAGAATTCCCTTTAAAGGATACAGCTTAGTGTGAGGAAGACAGACTGTTGAAACAACTAACACTTTACCTTAATATCTTCTATCTGTGTTTCTGTTTGGTATGTGACATTAATCTCAGCTGGACACAGTCTATGTTCCACATCTTTGTACATTTGACTGGAATATTTAGCTGTTTTGCAAAAAATTTACGTGACCTATTTGAGTAAAATGTTATGTCTTATAATGTCTTAAATAGTTGGAGACACATAATAGAAAAAACAAACTAGATTTTGTCAAGCAGCCATGGGTCACAGCATTAACTGGGTTTTTATTAGCTCTGTGTCCTTTCCACAGGATTCCTGCATCAAATGTCTCGGCTATGCAAGGGTATATAAACCCAATCCTGTCACTCCAACTTGAGGCAATTCTAGAGGGCCATGACAGCTTCTTCCGTAGGAACAACTGAGGCCTTATTGTGACTACACTGAAGTTCAACGATCCCATCTGTCCAGTCTTGCTTGTTGTACCCTCTCCCTCAAGTACTAATCCTGGCAGCAATCTTGCATACTAATTTCTGTTTTGGAATTTGCTTCCCAAGGAACTCAAAATGCAACACTATAAAACTCAGATGGTTCCATAAATGTTGGACTACACCAACCCGTATTTTTTGTTTTCAAAATTAAAGTTTTCTCCCTCTTTCATTAGGTAATTTTGCTAGGTAATAAAACTTTGGAAGCTACGGTCTCTACTCTTAAAATATGGGGTATTGTAAAATGTCATTTTTCAGCCTAAGGCTAAAGATTCAATTCAGTCTTCATAGTACACTTGGGTGCTTCTCATTGGCTATGGAGGCTCATGTGCACCACTGTTCCTTCTCACTGCTGGATTTAGGCACCCTTTCTGCCTGTATGATTTTTCTGGTTCCCTGATTTCACAATTATGAGTCTTATTTCATATTTGTTGCTAATGTCACATTGACTATTTTTTAAATTTAATTAAAAAATTTTGGATTATTCTTATTCTCAAGTTTTAGAGCTGTACAAAGACATTAGTAATAACATAAAAGAGAGCCCTGAATTTGAAAGTTAGAAATTATGGAATGGAACTCTTCACTAATTAGTTATCACTTCACTAAAGGCTGTTAATCTATAAAATGACAATTATGTGAAACATATGGCTGTGGGAAATGAGATGTTAAATCTTTTTGTTAAGTAGGCTTGTACAAAGCGCAAATCATAGTGGGAAAGAGGATAGAGAGCATATTAGTCTCTGAATTCCCGAGGACTTCATTTGTAATAGGTTCTGATGAGCAATAGCATAGGGGAGTAGTGACAGAATCTGTGGAGAAGCCTGGATCAGTTCAACTGCAGCCTCCCTCAGCCATGTGGCAGCTGAAGCATTTGCATTGCTGCTGTGACAAGCAGAGGAGTTACCCAGGGACCTCGGTAAGTAAAGGATCTACCACTGACACTCAAATTCAAGTCTACTGTGGAAACTTGGATGACCAAATTATATAAATCTATTAACTATTCAATAAATATTTAGTGAAATCCTACAATGTGCAGACCTTAGTTAAGGTGGGAGTTATATAGTGATGACAAAAAACAAATGGGAACTTGTCTTAATGAGATTTCCTCCTCATGAGGAAACTAGTCATTTTTCTGTTCTTTCCCCTCCATGAATTGGGTGGGGCTACTGATGCTACATAAATAGAACAAATGGTGATGGATAATTTCTCTGCAGAGGCCTGGTGACATACTGACTGACTTGAAAGATAAGCAGATTTGTGCCAGAATGTTTTCCTTCTCTCATTTCTAAACTGCTCCTTTTTATCCAGAGCTAGTGGGGTTAATGGCAAGCAGGTCATAATATGTAAAAGCAGCAACAGTCTTTCTAACTACTCTCATCACAGCTGAAACTCCAAAGTCTACTGCTTTTTCTTTCACATCTCACTAAGAATCAGTTAAACTTACATAGAACATCAATTTGTGTACTTTTAAATCAAATTTACTAAGGAAGCAATTAATATGATAATCATTACATTTTATGATTCTGAATTTGATTCGCCTCGATTTGATGACTATAATGTGTGGGTTAAATGTTCATGGAAAAAGAGATGAGAGTCTTTCAATCTCATTCTCCCTGAAATAATCACTTCTCTTTGCAAGTGTTTTTGTTACTTTCTAATTAGTTAAATATTTATTCTCTTTAATTACTCCCTTCTGGAAATTGAGGGGATGTCCTGTGTATGCAATTGCCTTTCTAGACTACCTCTCAACCTAAGAACACATGCTCCTCAAATTTCTTCAGTATCAGTTTAGGAAAGAGGATTTATTATTTTTGTACTAGCCATAGAATCACTGTTTCCCTTCTTTCCCTCTCTAGTATCTTATGTTGCCAGAAAAAAAAAAAAAAACAAAATTTAACAAAACAAAACAAAATACTGCCTACTGCATATTCCAGGAACTTTTAGAATAGAGAATTTAGTTGGATATTACATCACTCTATGACAAGATTCACATTTATGCTGAGAGCTCAATTGTTGTAAAGAGCTCCAGAGAGGAGTTACTCAAAAATGCTTATCAGTAGTATTACTTACTGCTGAGGTAGGTTGTAAGGTACAGTCCTGTGATTGTTTGCAAAACCAGAAAGCAATTCTCTAGCTCAGCCATTCTGCCATTGGAGCCAGGAACCTTAAAATTAGAAGGCACTTTATTTTCCTGGCACACTCCTCCGTGACACTTATCAGTTACAATACAAATTTTCTCAGAAATGGATGTGGCAGTGGCAGCAGGGTTCCACCTGTCTGCCATGTTACTGAGTGGTGGATTCATAGCCATACCCTGTCAACTGGAACTGAATTCTGGACAGCTTTTCCCAGAGAGCAGGAGTTCCTGCTGGAGGGGGAAGCAAAATTCTGGGGTGACACCAGGAAACTGAATGTCTGGGTCAGGGGGATGGGGTGGCATGCTATGAAATGAATATTGGTAGCTCCTCAAAATTCATATGTTAAAGCCTAAATCTTCAGTGTGACAGGATTTGTAGGTGGGTCCTTTGGGAGATAATTAATTAATGAGGGTAGAGCCCCCATAAATGGAATTAGTGCCCTTATGTTAAGAGACATGAGAGAGATGATTGCTCTTTGATCTCCTCATATTAGGATATAATGAGAAGATGGTCATCTGCAAATTAGGAAGTGGCCTGTACAAGACACCATATTTGCTGGTATGTTGATTTTGGACTTCTCAGCTTTCAGAACTGTGAGAAATGAACATTTGTTAAACTACTCAGTTTATGTCATAATTGTAATACCAGCCCAAACTGACTAATACACAGCCCAAGTAGACTAATACAGTATACATGTATACATATACATATATACACACACACACACATATGTGTATATGTATATACTCACACAAACATATACATACATATATATACACATATATCTAGAATTTTCAAATACTCAAAATGTTATCCATCAAAGTACACCAGCAAAAAAAAAATTCCCTTTCCCTACATTTATCCATTCTATTTCCTTATCCAGAGATATGAACCATTTTTTTTTTAGTTTTTATTTTTTTATTATACTTTAAGTTCTAGGGTACATGTGCACAATGTGCAGGTTTGATACACAGGTATACATGTGCCATGTTGGTTTGCTGCACCCATCAACTCATCACCAATCTTATAAGTCTTTTCAATGTTCTTTCAGCTATTTTGGAGGTATGTTTTTTATTTTATGTTGTTGTTATTGTTTACACTACAATATTAAGTGATGTCAGTCAGTATTTTCAGAGAAATACCAAATTCCAAAGAAGAGATTCATTAGAAAGTCCCTTAGAGTAACATGGATGAAAACAATAAATTTATGTTCACAATTAAATAAAGGTTACAAGAGTCTCTGTGTTATACTCACAGAAGAATTTTAAACCTAGCATTCAATTAAGTTCAATATCATATATATTTTGAATCAGGTTGAAGGAAATTCCAGTGAAATTAAATGCCAACATTAGTTTGGAGCAAATTGCCTGATACTTGAGAAAAACTTTTCTCAAGTCCAAAGGCAGGAAATAGTTCACACTGGCTTATCTCTGGGAGATGAGTGGAACGTATGTTTTGTAGTGAAAGGACAGTAAAGTCATTTACACTTCGTTGTAGAGTTTAATCAAAGACAAGCCCAAAATGTTCAAGTTTTTATTCACAAAAATATCCCATTGTTCCTTGGTCCAGATATCCATTCTTCTCAGGAAGCACCTGGCAAGGCTTATGTAATTAATTGATAAATAGCATTGTATTTCTTGGAATAAATCCCCAATCGCATAGTTTAATTTTACTATTCCCTTTCCCCCATTAATACACTCTTTAAAACAAAACCTAAGTTATTCCAGTTGGGGTTGGAGAAAGGCAAAATAGAAACAGCATGGGTACACAAAATGGTGGTATAAGGAGATTCTGGTCATCTTCAGCTAATAAACTTCAGTTAACTTAATGCCAAGTATTGTGTCAGTTGCTGGACAAAGACCCAGATCTTGCTAGTCCATTTAACAGAAGGGGCATTTATTAAACAAATTACAATATAGTAATTCGATTTATGATGGGCTGAGGTGAAGAAGGAGGAGAAACAGGGGAAACTGGTACATTGTGAACCATAAGATCAGGGTCCTCGGCCAGGATTAGAAAAATGTTCTTCTCCTGGTCCTCAAATACTCTTTCTGTTCACCTGAGAGTTGGTGGGAGGCAGGATTTGGGAGACAGCAACTCCAGAACTGGATGTATGACCAGAGTAATGTGGTGAGGATTCATACATAGAAAAGAAAAGCACTCTTCCTTTTTGTATCTAAACAGATTAATTGATCTTGGAACCTAGTAGTCAGTTTCCTGTGAATATAAAAATGAATGTATTAAAGATTTTGATTTTGATAGATATTTGACTTATTAATGTAATTAAAATCTTACATGAGTGTGCCAAATTGTTTATAGCACTGTAGTAACAAAAACATTTTAAAATGTGAATATATTGCAATTAATAAAAGGCAGGTCAATGAAGTGAACAAACCCCAGGATAAGATCCCATTCACACTGGGTTCCAGTCATGGCTGCGCTAACTTGAACAGCTGTGGATCCTGAACAAGTTCCTTAATCCTTCTGCGTCTCAATTCCTCCATCTGTGAGAATGGCATGCTCACACCTGTCCGTATCTAATTTGGTAATCTTAAGTGGCTCCTACAGTCTGACGGAGTCAATTTCCTCACCCTAGGATGTGGTACATGATGTTGCTTGGTTTGGTATTTTAAGGTTTAACAGTATGAATATTTTAGCACTTTAATTTTAAAAGTTTAAAAATGTATTATGCTTGTTCTCATTTTACTACAGTATTAAAAATTCAGTTAATCACTAAATTGATCAGTTTAAGACTATCTCTTCATTTGTACTCAAACTCTCACCTTTCAGGACAGGAGCTGTAAACTAGTTATAGATCTTTTACAGATCAATTGGACACATCAATACAACAAGCAAAACCGTTCACTAAAACAGATAATTATAATTTATAGCATTTAAAATTAAATTAAATATATATCTTATTTTTGATGAATATACCTATATATGTATATGTATAAATTTATATATGTGACTATATTAACATTGATGAATACTTATATATACACTTGTGTAAATACATATATATAATTTTCAATTACACAAAATTTTATGTGAACAATTAATATCTCCAAATTAATTTGAAACATATCTAAAATATCACAATATCTATTATCTAGCTGCTTGCTTAAAAAAGCAAAACCAAAACCAAAAGAACCTCACCTTATCCCAGATGTCTAAGAATTGACCTGTCACATTTATAAATAAATAGTTGTGTGTTGATTGCTGTCTAGGAAAAATTTAAGAATGATACTTATGTAACAGAAGTCACAAAATCATTTTGTTTTATCATGACCATAAATAAAAAATGCCACATTTATGGAATACTGTAGTTTTCAAGAGAACTGAAAAAAAGCCCTGAAATATGTATTCCTTTACTTTTGCTCAAAACTAGAGCAGAACAATAACTTAAATCAAGGTAGGTCAAAGTTTGCTTTAATTTTCATGATTTATTGGTAGAAAATCTTTTTGGAATCTAGGTAATCATTAGGTTTGGTTTCGTAGACTTTCAGATGTCCTCTACTTAAGAAAGTTTTGCTTTGAAAGAGAAAGAACATATACACTTACACTATATATATGTATGTATAGTAAGTATCCCAGTAATTCTTGCGTATTTATCAGTGATAAATTTGAAATTGCAGACTGAGGTTTTTCTCAACCTAGTGTCTGTGTATCACATAAAAACCCTTTGGAAAGGTCATGCAAATTGTGATTTGTCCCAAGAAAAGCATATTTAAGAATGCAAATATTCAGAGAAAAGATGGAGTCATTCGTCTTTATCACACTTCAAAAAAATAGCAGAGCAGAAGATAATCAACTTTTATGTTATACATTCTCATCAGTGGTTTCAAACATAGAAAACACATGGAAAATAAGAATAAAACCAATACTTTTGTTTCTTTAGGTGTGAGAAGAAAACATTGCTTTAAGCAAAATTTTCAAGATTTTGTATACAAATATTTTTTCTTGTAATGTGTTGATAAACATTTGAATAAAAGACCATGAAGAATTTCGGATACATTCTGCAAAGACTCTCATTTATTCAGCATATAAACTAGGACCTGGGAATAATTGAGTGGTTCAAAAAAAAAAACAACAACAACAAAAAAAAAACAAAAAATAAACAAGTAATTACTTTCCCCTAGAATTTTAGAATTTTCTGCCTAATAAGACATAGAAAGCAAATGGTGCAGATACAAAGCTCATAGAGACACACTTATTAGAGTGACTAAATTCAAAACATTGACAACAGCAAATGCTGAAGATGATATGGGACAACACAAACACTCATTTATTGCTGGTGGGAATGCAAAAGGATAGAGCCAATTTGGAAGATAGTTTGATGACTTCTTACAAACTTAAGCATACACTTATCATAAGACCCAACGATTGCACTCACTGGTATTTTACCCAAATGAGTAAACACTTATATTTACATAAAAACCTGTACATGTTTGTTTATAGCAGCTTTATTCATAATATCCAGAAGTTAGAAGCAACCCAGATGTTGTCAGTGGATTGCTGGATAAACCAAGTATGGAACATCCATATAATGAAATGTTATTCAACCACAAAAATAAATTTTCAAGCCATAAGAAGATACGGATGTGCCATAAATCATACTGCTTAGTAAAAATAGCCAGTTTTCCAAAGCTACAGACTATGATTTCAACTACATAACATTCTAGAAAAGGCAAAACTATGAAGACAGTAAAAGTGTCAGTGGTTGCTAGAGATCTGGAGAGAGGGAGAGAAGGGTAAATAAGTAGGGTACAGGTGATTTTTAAGGCAGTGAAACTATTCTGTGTGATATTATGATAATGGATATTAGTAAACATTTATCAAAACACATAGAATGTGCAATACAAAAAAAAACAGTGGACTTTAGTTAATAATAACATATCAGTGTTGGCTTACCAATTGTAACAAGCATACCACAAGAATGCAAGATGTTATTAATAGAACAAACTATTCTGGGGAAGAGCAGGTATATGGAAACCTTCTTTTTACTCAATTTTTCCATAACATTAAAACTGCTAAAAAAAAAAAAAAAAAAAAAAAAAAAAAAAAAAAAAAATTTTTTAAAAAAAAAAAACA
>NW_016806339.1:1856704-1862586 GCF_001698545.2 Rhinopithecus bieti
AAAAAAAAAAAAAAAAAAAAAAAAAAAAAAAAAAAAACTCTATTAAATAAAAGTACCATAAATCTTTTCTTTTCTTTTTTTTGAGACAAAGTCTATCTCTGTCGCCCAGGCTGGAGTGCAAAGGCACCATATCGGCTCACTGCAGCCTCTGGTGCCCAGATTCAAGCGATTCTCCCGCCCCAGCCTCCTCAGTAGCTGGGATTACAGGTGCATGCCACCATGCCCAGCTACTTTTTGTATTTTTTTAGAAGAGGCAGGATTTCACTATGTTGTTCAGACTGGTATCAAACTCCTGACCTCAAGTTATCCATCTGCCTCCATCTCCCAAAGTGCTGGGATTACAGGCGTGAGCCAACATGCCCGGCCTATTATTTTGAATTGTCTACTTCTCCTTTTAATTCTATAAGTTTTGCTTCACATATTTTGGAATTTTGTAGCTAGGTGTATGTATGTTTATAGTTGTTATATCCGTCTGATGGATTGATCCTTTTTTCATTATAGATGTGTCTCTTTATACTAACATATTTTATTTTAAATTATATTTTGTTTGATATTAGTGTAGCCACTCCAACATTATGGTTCCAGTTTGCATGGTGAATCTTTTGCCATCCTTTTACTTTTAAATTAAAAGAATGAGTCATTGTCTTCTTCCTGTTATCAAGATTTTGTGTTTGCTTTTGTCTTTTAACATTTTGACTATGATGTGGCTGGGTATGGATCTCCTCATATTTTAGCCTACTTGGAGTTGATTTTGCTGTTTGGATGTTTGGACTAATTTTTTTTTTAATCAAATTTTGGAAATTTTTTGGCAATTATTTTCAAAAACATATTTTCTACTTATTTTCCTTTCTTTTCTTCTACCAATCCCCTTACATATATGTTTGTGCAATTAATTGTGTCCCACAATTCTGAGTCTTGCTTGTTTTTCTTCTGTCTCTGTTTCTCATATTGCATCATCTGTAACAACTCTATTTTAAAATTTGCCCATTTTTATCTGTCAATTTGAATCCACTGTTGAGCCCCTCTCCTTAGTTTTTCATTTCATTTATTTTACTTTTCATTTCCAGAATTTTATTTACTTTTAAAAGCAATTTTATTTTATTCACATTCTTTATTTGATGGGATCCTATTTTTATACCTCTTTTAATTTTTAAAGCATTATTTCTGTTAGTTATTTGAACACAATTATATTAGCTAATTTGAAGTCTTTATTTGATCAGTTTATACTGGGGTCATCTTAAATTTGGCAGCTTCTGTTGCATGTTCTTTTTTTTTTTTTTTTTTTTTTTTCTTGTTTGTGGGTTCCTCCTTTCTTTTTTACCCCTACAGTTGTAATTTTGTTAAAAAATGGACATTTGAGATATTTTATCAACTCTGGATATTGGTTCCTCAACTGGAGCTTGAATTTGTTGTTGTTTGTTCTCTTTCTTGTCTTTTGTTTAGTGACTTGGCCAGAATTGTTCAGTGCAGTCAATTTCCCCGCCAGTGTGAAGCTTCTGAAACCACTTTTCAGAGAGCATTTCCCTGGGCCTGGACACGGTCAGCCTGACCATCTCTCTCCACCCTCACTCCAAGAGAGTGAGATATTTCAGATAAGCTCTCTGATTTTCGTTGTCTCCTACGTGTCTACTACGTTTGTGGCTTGTCAACCTTAATGGATATTATACACTAATTAATAGCTGATTGCTTTATTGTTTTCAGCAATGAGCTGGGGCATAAATTGCTCCACAATATGATCCAATTAGTCAGGGCCCTTTGCAGGAGCGGACCTTGAGGCTAGTCTTTGAAGCTTTCTCTGACCACAGAAGGTTTCTCTTTAGCTGTATCTTTTGCTACTTCTATTAAACTTCCTTTTGGGCTACTATTTTTACTTCTTGCTATCTTGGAACCAACAATCTCCTCTTAATTGTTCACCACCCAAATCTCCATTGTTTTTGAGATATCTCCTAGGCTGAAACTTTCCATTCTCTGGTCCAAAGGAAGTTGGTTCCCTTGGGAAGGGCAATAGAGTTCTCTGTTCTTACTACTTGTTTCTTTCCCTGGACAGACATTCTGTGCCAATTTTCTAGACCTGGAGGACTGAACAAAGGTCTGCTTTTCTTGGAGTGACAACTGTCACTTCAGGCTGGGAGTGGAGGAGAGGAATCCCCATCTACTTAACCTCACTGTCCAAAGTAGAACTTTCACCACACTAAGCTGAGGCGGATGGTGGAGGGAGTGAATAATAGCTCAAATGCTACAAACTGTCATTATTTCTACAGAGATTAGTAGATTTCTTGAATAAATGTTTCTTTCTTTGCTGTATGCCCTTAGGGTGGTTACCAGAGACTTTAAATGGTTGATTTGTATATTTATCCTGAGTCATGATTGATTTGCTGGGGGTTCATGGAATACTTCACATCATGGGGAAGCATTTCACCTATTTAGATACATATTATAGGCTTTATTAAAGAGAACAAAATGAGGATGTTGCCATGGCTGCAATTTTCTTTAAATAACTTTAGTATATAAAGTAAAATGTTATATACATTACTTATGTTAAGTTAAAACTGAGTCCCAATCAAGAAGAAACAGTCAAAGGGTTGCCAGTGGACATCCTATCAGAAAGGCAACAGTTCAACAGCAGCTGCTAAGAATCCTCCTGTTATGCATATATCCAACAACTACTAATACTTCACTATTTTGCATGCCTAATATTGCATAATTTGATTGTGCTTTCATTATATTATGGTGTTAAAATTTAGAAAAGTTGGTAATTGTCATTATCTATCTAACACTTCTTTGATAATTATTTATAAAAACTGAGAGCTATCATTAATAAATAGGTTTAGGTCAGTTTGCAGCAATAGTAAATGAAGACAATTATTAATCTATTAATTTATTCAATAAACCTGTCTACAGGCCTCTGAGTAGATCATGATATAGTGGTGGCTCACACCTGTAATCCTAGCATTTTGGGAAGCTGAGGCAGGCAGATCATGAGATCAGGGGTTTGAAACCAGCCTGGCCAGCATAGTAAAACCCTGTCTATACTAAAAAAACAAAAAATTTGCCGGGTGTAGTGGTAAATGCCTGTAGTCTCAGCTACTTGGGAGGCTGAGGCAGGAGAATCACTTGAACCCGGGAGGCGGGGGTTGTGGTGAACCGAGATCACGCCATTGTACTCCAGCCTGGGCAACAGAGCGAGATTCTGTCTCAAATAAAAATAATAATAATAATTATTATTATTCCCTTTGATTACAAAATAAAATAAATATACCCCAAACTGAAAATAAAATTTCTTTGTGTTGAATTTTATGTAAGTGATAAAGAAATACACTTCAGCAAACCAATTGATTCATTCAGATCATTCTATGCTGCAGTGTAAAAATTTTCATAACTCCATGTGTGACTATATACTGTATTCAATTTATAGTAAGCTATTAATTATTCTTGAACAGCCTAGCTTTCCATTCTTCAATGTTATGACAGATTATTGAGCAAAAAGTCACCTATGCTGAAAATATAATCTCATTCAATAATCAATTAGCCAGTAAGCATATGAAATGTCCAACCTAGTGGTAACAAAAAAAGCTTATAATCTAGCTTGGAATATAAAATCAATATATTTTATCAGTACAATCATCATAGAATTATTAAATATTAAATGTACAGACTCCTATGCATAGAACCTTGTATTCAAGGGGTATAGATTATTGTAGAGATAAGTCTTATAAACTGCCATTCACAATTCAAAAAGCAAAAATATACTACATGCGGTAAATTTTCCGTATATGTGTTCATTTTTTATAGTATTATCCTCCACTAAATATAATGTCAATAATTTTATTGAATTTCATTACTTTATCTCTAGTTTTGGAAAAGCACCGTGGTGAATCATGTTTGCTAAATTAATAATTATTTAATAAAGAAGTGAACAAATGTTCTCTTTCTCTCTCTCTGTCTCTATTATATTTATATATTTATACATGTACTTTCTATGCACTCTTTTGGCCTGGTGCAGGTGTATTCATAAACAGTCTTTGTAGTAGAGAGCAATAACTGCAAACCTAGACGAGTGTTTATGTGTGCTTGATCAGAAAAAGCTATTAATTCCTATTGATCTTTCCATGCTAACAGGCATACATAGTTAGTGACTTTTTAAATTTTTACTTGTATTCTTTAAGAAGTTTTGGTGTTAAATACTCCAAGACATACTGCATTGATATTTTGAGGGATTTAGTGTTACTATCTTCAAGAAATAACATGTTAATACAGTGTTCCACCGTGGAGACATGAAATTATCTTTGGACAACGTTGTCTTATGGTAGAATTTCCAACATGTCCGACAATCCATCCTACCCTGTCCCAATCATATTAAACTCAGCAGACTTTTAAAGAAACAATAGTTCATTCTTTTATTAATGGGGAATTATTTTATATTCTAAAAGGTTCTGCTGGCACGATAGGCCCAGTAGTGAAGCTTAGGAAGCTGAAGATTCAGTGTCCTTCATTTTCACAGAAACCTTTTAAGGACCTCAGAGAAGGCCATGCAAAGTGTTCATAGAGTCATAGTATTTTTCACAATTTGATAAAATAAGATACTTTAAGTATAATTAATTCAGAGCGTAGCCTATTTTTATTCCAGCTTTTGTTTCTGCAACACCAGCATTTTTGAGAGCAGGTGAATGAGAATTGAGCTAAGCATACATTTAGTTTGTGCTTAGTAGTATATATATTTCTGTGGCTCCAGAGTGACTTCAGATATATAATTAAACTATTGTTGTCCATCTGAGTGAAAGTGTGACATCTGGAATTATCCTACAATTCATTACATCAGCTCAATTGGTATCTGCACACAGAAATGTAGAAACTGGATTCACATTGCCATTTGAACTGGGAGTATGTAAATAGGTGAGAAGACACAAGATTTAAAAAGCATGAAGCCAAAAGATCACCTTTGGAAAACTCTGCTAAACGTTATAGCTCATGTATGAAAGTTGAAAGAGTTTCCCCTGGAATTCCTCTTTTTAGCAGTAAATTGCAAAGCTGAAACTTTCTAAACTATTAATAATAAGAATAAATATTTCTACTAGCCGTGTAGAAAGAATTATTCTCTTAATTTTCTCTAAGAAAAATGAAATAATAAAGGTTATTGTTGTGTAAAGAGGTGATAAAAAATATGGAGCCAAAAATGCGGTTGTTCCTGGGAGTTAATGGATTAAAGTAATATGTTCTCTTTCTAGATTTATCTGATGTTTGTGATAGTTTTTTGTTTACTAAACTATCTATCACGCAATTTGTTTTTTCACTCTAAATTGATACTCTCTTAGATAAATGTAATTTTATGTTTTTTTTTTAAAGAACCAACTAAATTTGTAAAATAAATTTTAGAGTGTACGAAACTATGATTTTTTTCATTGGTAAACCAAACTAGTGTAGTTTTGGAAGAGATTACTAATTCTTTAAACAGAAAAATATAGAGAACAGAACAGGTTAAAATATATTCTTTCTGTAATACATATATTCTAGAAAAATTGCTTGTCACATTTTAGAAATTCATTTTGTTTTATGGGATGGAGATAAGCCTAACTTCTGTGCAAGACTAAAGCTTGTTTGATTATAATATCATCATAGGCAAGGAAAAGATGAAAATAATACACTTTATCCATTAACTTTTGTTGATATACTCTTGCAAGCATAAAATAATCTTAAAGGTTTTGTGAAAATATAATTATGTATTAATGTCTCAATTCTAGTGATTAGGCATCTCATGCACATTTACTGTATAATTGAGTTTATTTCCTCGTTAATTATATACATTTATTGTTTATGATATTGTGGTCATTTTGCAATTTAAAATAATACCTTATTTATTTATTTATTTATTTATTTATTTATTT
>NW_016806339.1:1864200-1874057 GCF_001698545.2 Rhinopithecus bieti
CCAAAACAGAGATATAGACCAATGGAACAGAACAGAGTCCTCAGAAATAATACCACACATCTACAGCCATCTGATCTTTGACAAACCTGAGAGAAACAAGAAATGGGGAAAGGATTCCCTATTTAATAAATGGTGTTGGGAAAATTGGCTAGCCATAAGTAGAAAGCTGAAACTGGATCCTTTCCTTACTCCTTATACGAAGATTAATTCAAGATGGATTAGAGACTTAAATGTTAGACCTAATACCATAAATACCTTCTTTAAAAGAGAAGTTTAAGCAAATTAGAAAGAAATCAGTGGCTTTTACATTTTTTGTTAAATATTCAACTTTTGGTTAGAAACTATGTTAACATATCTTCTTTTAAACATAAAGCATTTTTTAAATTCTAAGATCGCCTTACCAATAGATTTTTTTAATGTGAAAAGGAAAATTATTATTTTATGGTGAAATTTTATCTTTTGAAATAAAGGAAAACCATAGCATTTGACATGTTCAAAAATTCAGGATATTAAACCAGTTCAATAAGGATGAATTAGTTTTTACATGAAGATCTTAACATTTGTCTCTATTTTGCATCATATGGTTTATAAAACCACAAGTTTTGCTTGATGGCTTTCTCTCTTTAACCATTCATATCCCATTAGTCACCAATAACTGTAAGCAATATTTGGTAGGTGCTAGACAAGGATCTATGCACTTTGCATATATTAATTACTTTACTTTCTGTAATAATTACATGAAGTAAATACTTGCACGACTCCCAACATACTGATATAAAAAATATAGAGGTAGATTACTGTGGAAAGTTTTATGGTTTGTACATAGTGTGGTCAAGATTTGAACACAGCTGGAATGGCTCACAGGTCCAGGAACTTAACTATAGTGCTCTGATTTTTAGGTATTATGGATATTACTCTCAACACCTCTGCAATCCAATCACCTTTTGCCATCATTATTTTTATAGTCCAGGTTTACCCCATATCTTGCTTCAAAAACAATTCTGCTGAAGCTTCCTTATTCAGCTCAGGCTGCTATAATAAAATACAGAAGACTGGGTGCCTTAAACCACAGATATTTATTTATCAAAGTTCTGAAGGCTAGGAAGTCCAAGATTAAGGTGTCAGCAGCTTTAGTTCTTGGTGAGGGCCCTCTTTTGGGTTTACAGGGGGCCACCATCTTGTAGTATCCTCATATGATGGAGAGAATTTAACTTCTGGTCTGTCTTCTCTTCTTTTCAGGACATTCATCCCATTATAGTGACTCACTGTCATGACCACATCTAAATTTAATTATGTACAAAGTACCCCACCTGCAAAAACAATCGAATTGGAGGTTAGGGCTTAAACATAAAAATTTTGGGGGGGACACAAACATTCTGTTCATAACATCCTCTTACTGGGTTCTCTTCATCCACTCTTTCTTTCCTTCAATCCATTCCCTATGTAGTGGTCAAATAATGTTTAAATAAATTAATCATAACATGTCACTATTTTTCTTAAAATTTTGTATAAGGTCAAGAATCCGTAACATAGTTTGTGAGACACTGCATAACTTGGCCCTTGTACTCCCACACTCTCATCTCCTACTTTCTCTCTGTTTCCTCTTCTCCACTCACTTGGGGCCATATCGTAATCATGGGAGGTGGTCTGTTAATTACTTACAGGTCCTGCTCTAGGTGTTTACTGTATGTAAATTTCAACCACACACCCTAGCTAGGAGTTTGACATGATTACTTACAGATCTGGAACTGGAGATTAGGAACTGGGTAACTTGACTATATGTTTATTGACTTCAAATTGTTTCTTGAAACAAATCATTCATTTTCCCTAGAAGTTTTTTCCCCATGAACTTTCTATATCTCCTGGATCATTTCTCCTGAACCAGTCTCAGAAAGGAACTAAGTTAGCTCTCCTTTTATGTATGGCCAACAGATATATCAAAAAATGCTCAGCACCACTAATCAAGAATGGCTATTATCAGAAAGGCAAAAGGTAACAAATGTTGTCAAGGATGTGCAAAAAATGAACCCGTGTACACTGTTGGTGGGATTTTAAATTAGGACAGACTTTATGAAAGACTGTATAAAGGTTCCTCAAAAACTAAAACTAGAATTGCCATGTGATCCAGCAGTCTCTCTTTGAGGTATTTACCCAAAATATTTGAAATCAGTATGTCAAAGAGATGTTTGTACTCTCATATTCATTGCAGCACTATGGACAATAGTCAAGTAATAGAATTAACCTAGGTGTCTATCAATGAATGAATGGATAAATCAATATGGTACATACACACAATGGGATAGTATTTAGCCTTTAAAAGATGGAAATTCTGTCATTTGTGACAACATGGATAGGATTAGAGAACTTTATGCTATGTGAAATGAGCCAGATACAGGAAGACAAATAATAGTATGATCTTACCTATAAGTTAAGTCAAAAACAGTCAAACTCATAGAAGCAGAGAATAAAATGGTGGTTACAGGGGTTAGCAGGGGAGGAGTATGGGGATATCATGGCCAAAAATCCAGTTAGACAGGAGGAATTTTTTTTTGAAATCTATTGCACAGCTTGGTGAGTACAGTTAATAATTACATATTTTACAATTCAGAATTCCTTAGGAAGTATATCTCAAATGGCCTCACCACAAAAAATGCTAAACATTTGAGGTGATGGATATATTAGTCAGTTTGATTTAATTATTTCACATTGTATTCATAAGTTAGAAGATCATTGTGTACCTTGGTTTTTTTTTATTCTTCTTATTAGCAACATGCTATATTATGAGATATGAAAACTCCTTGGTGAATCTGAAAAGACAAAAACATAAAAGATTCAACTACTTGACAACGGTAATCAAATGTCTTACTGTTGATTTGTTCTTATCTCCATTATGGCTGTCACTTTTTGTTATTATTTTAATAGGCATTGAACAGTATAAAGTCATCTTGTGGAAGGAATCTTGGAATACCAAATGGATTGTTGTTTGAAACCAAAAGAGAAGCGTTTCCATAGATGATAGAATTTGTCTATAACAACTGTTCAGTTTGTCAAACAGAGCCAAATTTGTGCACATAAATTAAAGAAAGACGTGTAAAACAGAATATTAAAAGTTCCAGTCCACATTATCATGTTTATGCATTGAAAATATTATTTTTCATCACTTCTATTTGTGTAAAAATCGGATCATGATCCTCACTGAAACATTTACAGATTCTTCTCACCCACTCTGATGGATAAGACATGTTTACATTAGGAACACTTCTTAAGTTACAGAAGGTTTACAGAAAAAAACATGTCAAGTGAATACTGTGAGTCACAGTGCTTTTGAGAAATGTGTGTTCAAAATTTTAATGTAAGACACTTATAAACTGTTTCTCACTAATGAAATCCTCTTTATGGTAAAGTGTTTCAGAAATATGTGTTCTATTTATTAAAAATTGCATTTTCTTACAAAGATACTTAAATTAAAAAAAAATTCAAGCATCAGCAATGATCGTTGCTCTAAATAACCTGATTAGAATGCTTCAATATGTGTGACTCTTTTATGGTTTTTTTATGTTTTTGTCTTTGATGAGAGGGCCTCTTGCTGTTATAAATGTGATAGTGGTATTTAGCTTACATAAAATTATTTTACTGGCTTCATCCTATCTAATTCTCATTTGTAACATTGGGGTATTCAAAATATCCCAAGTGTTGAGATGGGAAATACTTCCAAATTACTTGACACTATTTCCAGTAGTTTTTTTCTTTTTGTCTTTATTTACCATGAATAAACAGTAAATTTCAGCAGTGTTAGAGATAAAAATTGTTGATTTGTAATCTTCTACATGAGAACTGATTTGTGAGTAGATCACACAAATGAACAATTTTACATAGCAAAGCCATGGATTGATAGAGCTCACCTACTTGCCTCTTACTGTTTTTTGTTTGTTTGTTTGTTTGTTTGTTTTGAGACGCAGAAGTCTTGCTCTGTTGTCCAGGCTGGAGTGCAATGTCACGATCTCAGCTCACTGCAACCTCTGCCTCCCGGGATCAAGTGATTCTCCTTTCTCAGCCTCCCAGGTAGCTGGGATTACAGCCATGAGCCACCACGCCTGGCCCCTCTTACTGCTGATTGGTACGCACCCACATGTGCCCTTTAGGAGCCCATCCAGGTCAATGGCTGTTGATTTAAATGAGACATGAACACATTAACCTAGCATCTATGTTTTAAATGTGATATTCATTTATGGCACAAATAACAAATTTAATCCATAGTTAGCAATTGCTTGCAGTTGTGGTAAAGCATATGTGGGAGGTGAAGGTTACAGATCCATATAAAAACCCCTTTAAACCATAAACATCAGTGCTAAGGCTAAGCTCTATTCTGGAACATGTGATGCAAACACATGCAAAACTTTTTTATATGTAATTTCAACTTTTATTATAGATGAAGGGATACATGTGCAGGTTTCATGCATACAGGTGCAGGTTTGAGGTGATGGATATGTTAGTTTGATTTAATTGTTTCACATTGTATTAATAAGTAAGGACATCATTAAACTAAAAAGCTTCTATACAGCCAAAAAATAAAATACCAACAGTGTAAAAGACAGGCTAAAGAATGGGGAAATATTTGCATACTATGCATCTGACAAAGGTATAACTTCCAGAACTTATAAGAAACTTAAACCAACAAGCAAAATACAAATAATTCAATTTAAAACATTGGCAAATGCATGTGAATAGACACTTCTCAAAAGAAGACATTACAAGTAGCCAACAAACATATGAAACAATGCAAAACTTTTTATTGTTTATTTCTTATCTTTTGAAACATTTCCTCTTCTTGGGGTTAGAAAATCCTGAGGTTTGGTGAATATAAAATGAAACTCTTCAGAATACTAATTGTTTACTGCAAATCCAGAGGGAAGGATAGAAAAGGGATAAAAATGATCCCATCACACTGGTAGTCAGCATAGTCCCCAATAGGTGGTTTTTCAGACCTGTCCCACTTTCTCCTTCTGCTGACTAGCAGTCCCCAGAGTCTATTGTTCCGATCTTTGTGTCTATGTGTATTCAAAATTTATCTCCCACTTATAAGTGAGAACATGCAGTGCTTGGTTTTCTGTTCTTGCATTAATTCACTTAGGATAATGGCCTCCAGCTCCATCCATGTTGCTGCAATGGACATGATTTCATTCTTTTTTATGGCAGCATCATAGTCTGTGGTGCATATGTACCATGTTTTCTTTATCCAGCCTAACATTGATGGGCATTGAATTTGATTCATAACTTTGTTATAGTGAACAGTGCTGCAATTAACATGCACGTGCATGTGTCTTTATGGTGGAACTATTTTATATTCCTTTGGGTATATACCCAGTAAAGGGATTGCTGGGTCAGATGTTAGCTCTGATTTAAGTTTTTTTGAGAAGTAAGCAAACTGCTTTCTACAATGGCTGAACTTGTTTGCATTCTCACCAACAGTGTATTGCCTTTTCTTTGCAGGCTTGCCAGCATCTGTTATTTTTTGACATTTTAATAATAGTTGTTCTGACTGGTGTGAGATGGTATCTCATTGTGGTTTTGATGTGCATTTTTCTGATGATTTGTGCTCATATGGAACCAAAAAAGAGTACAAATAGCCAAAGCAATTCTAAGCAAAAAGAACAAATCTGGAAGCTTCACATTATCTGACTTAAGCTATACTACAAGGCTACAGTAACAAAAACAGCATGGTACTGGTACAAAAATAGACACATAGATCAATGAAACATAATGGAGCACCCGGATGTAAACCCACACACCTAAAACCCTTTGACCTTTGACAAAATAGAAAAAAAAGCTTTGACGGAAAGGACTCCCTATTCAATAAATGGTACTGGGATAACTGGCTAGCCATATGCAAAAGACTGGAACTGGACCCCTACCTCTTACTATACAAAAATTAACTCACGATGGAGTAAATATTTAAATGTAAGACCTCAAACTATAAAAATACTAGGATAAAGCCTAAGAAATATCCTCAATATTAGTTTTGGCAAATAATTTACGGCTAGGTCCCCAAAAGCAATTGCAATGACAACAACAATTAATTAGTGGAAACTGATTAAACTAAAAGCTTCTGTACAGTGCCAACAGTGTAAAAGACAGTCTAAAAAATGGGGAAGATATTTGCATATTATGCATCTGAAAAAGGTATAACTTCCAGAATGTATAAGAAACTTAAACCAACAAGCAAAAAACAAAGAATTTAATTTAAAACATTGGCAAATGCATGTGAACAGACACTTCTCAAAAGAAGACATTACAAGTAGCCAACAAACATATGAAACAATGCAAAACTTTTTATTGTTTATTTCTTATCTTGTGAAACATTTCCTCCTCTTGGGGTTAGAAAACCCTGGGTTTGGTGAATATAAAATGAAACTCTTCAGAATACTAATTGTTTACTGCAAATCCAGAGGGAAGGATAGAAAAGGGATAAAAATGATCCCATCACACTGGTAGTCAGCATAGTCCCCAATAGGNTTTAATTTAAAACATTGGCAAATGCATGTGAACAGACACTTCTCAAAAGAAGACATTACAAGTAGCCAAAAAACATATGAAACAATGCAAAACTTTTATTGTTTATTTCTTATCTTGTGAAACATTTCCTCCTCTTGGGGTTAGAAAACCCTGGGTTTGGTGAATATAAAATGAAACTCTTCACAATATGAATTGTTTACTGTAAACACAGAGGGAAGGATAGAGAACAGATAAATATGTGGGCTTTGAAGTCAGTTGGAGTAGACTTGTATCCTGGCTTTATTACTTTTTATCTTTGTGATTTTATAATAGGTAAGTTACTTAATCCCTGCAGACTTCTTTCTCTATCTCAAACAGGTGTAAAATAGTTGTAACTTAAGGAGATGTCATAAATATAGATAACATCTCTAGAATCCAAAAAGCTGTCAAAATTAGAATATCTACATATATTTTAACTTACTTGGTGACAAAAACTAAATTCATTCATTTTATGTGGCATGATTATTAACATGTCTCATTTCAGAAGTATTAGCACGTTTAATTACAAGGTGTCATTCCCTACCCTTGCATAAGGCATTGGAATTATGGTTCACACACACTCTCTCTCTCTCTCCCTCTCTCGGAGTGTATATACATATTATATGTGTGGGTGTGAATGTGTATATATATACACATGCACATATATATGCACACATAAGCACATACACATATAAATGTACACATATATATGTGTATATATCTCCTTTCTAAAATCTAAAATTTCTGAAATCCAGGGCCCTGCAGTTTGGAATAAATTATTGTAAATTTACACTAATCAAATGAATGATCCTAAATTAATTAGGCAAAAGTCAAGAAGATACTAATTCTAACATTTGCCAAGCACTTATTCCAGGTCAGTCTCCTTTCATGGCAACCTAGCCTATGGGACTCTGGTTTCCATACATATTCTGAATAGATATGAGAGTGAAGACTGAAATAATGTCACTTTAGATGACATAGGGAGAGAAGAATCCAACATTTGTTTAGTTTATACCTAAATTCTAAAGCTTTTTGGGCCGGATATGGTAAATGGAATACAGACTTAGAATTTCAGGAATCAAAATGTGTAAAGCTTTATTATGGTAAAATGGAAACACTCAGTTTAATGGTATTTATTTATTTTAATTTTAATTTCATAATAATATACTTGCTATATGGATTTACCTTCTTCCTCCCTCCCCCTACATATGATTTTTGGCTCAATTACAGTGGTGGAAATTGTGTAGAAAATCCATTCTCCTCAAAACAATTTCATTATAGTCAGTCTCCAGAAATGTTAGAAAGGGAGTAAAGTAGAAATTTGGGGCTATTTATTAACTTTTTAAGCAAGTTAAAGTGTATCACTATTTTCATTAGCGCCATTTGGCTGCAGCAGTAAATGTCTATCTTAGTAACTTCTTACTGTGATATACAGACACACAATAATTACCTCAATAATTTCATGATTATCTAAAACCATCATTGCTTTTAACTCACTTATCATTTAATACTATTGTATTTTAAGACTACATCATAATGATATTCAAACAATTTTTGTAATAAAGGAAAGGAAAAGTACATTTTCATACTTAGGACCAAACCTGGAGTAATATAGAAGATACAAAATTATTCATAACCAAGATATGGTATTTGTTAAATATTTCAAACTGGATGCCAGATGTGTTTGTTGTCACTAATAACATATGTCTCTATTATAACAATGTTCTTTCTTCTGCAAAAGAAGTCACCTGTCTGTGATGTGGTAAAGGTTGTTTGTTATATCTAATTGAAGGATACAGATTTCAAGCTGTGTGTAGGTGATACATGAATTTTTTCACTCCTGCTGACAATCACATTAACTACTGTGTAATTCTTTAAATTGATTCAGTCAAACCCTGCTGTTTATGCTTTTAATTGATTGAATTAAAATAGCATTTTCAACTTTTAATCATTCCATTGGACAGGGCTCCATTTCCTTGTTCACGCCCAAGCCAATGCAGATGGATTTGTAACTTGTGAAATCCTACCAAACTCTAGGGGGCACTTCAACTTATTTGGAAGCAAATATAGGCTTCAGTGTCATCACAAATCAAAAGGACACTTCTGCTTTCGGGTGTATATTTCAACTGTCCAGATGGAGATGAATGGAGTGCTCACTTTCCCTGACTCTTCCCAATGTACAGATCATCTGATGTCACAGACCCCTGAAGTAGGGCGCTTCCTACTGGAGTCACAGATAGAAATTACTATTGATCAAACACTTCCACAAGAGAAGTGTAATCCAACTTAGAGACAATGCAAACGTACACAGGACACTTTGACTGGAACTGGAGCTTTAGGTTCTGATTTCAAAGCATGGCAAGGGATATGGATTATAAAGGCCGACGACACATAGGTGCATTATCTATAAAGGATTCCTGAACCAGAGTCAAACTCTGTAAAGATTTTCCTGCTTTTCATCATCATCATGTACCAGCAATCTTAAATAATATCAGAGCTAACTATGTCTTCTAAAAGATATTTTTCTTGATCTGAGTTTTAAACATTGCTTTGGTTATTGTGAATGCTTATATATATATAATATATATATATAATACACACACACACACACATACACACACACACATTGAATTAGCCTATGTTTAATTACTTACTCTAACCAACATTGCACCATCCACGGACATTAATTCAGGGAAACTTCAATTATAGAGCTGGCTCCTGACACACTTGGACCCAGTTACATACATTTATTTGGAAACTAAGTAACAACTTGTAATGCTTCATGCCTGCTTCCAGCACAACTCGTTTGACTCTGGTCCATGCACTACACCAAATCCTGTGTTTACACAGGAAATTCAAAATAAATAGTGATATTACAGTGAATGTTATGATGAAGAAATAGAAGATTATGTCCTTCACTTCTCTTGTTCTATCTGACCACTTGGAGTTTTTATTTGTGTTTCAATTTTAACTCAGAAATGGAGTATAAAGGATAAGGTGTAGTATTTTTGTTTGACAGTCAGATTGTAGTTCTTGTATGAATTATTTTATGAACTTGGAATAATATAATTAAATTGGGATTTATCTTTTAAAATTGTTTAAATTAATAAATGAGTCAAGAACATTGTTTTTGCTCTTAATTAGTATATTAGTTAGAGAAAATTACTATTTGAAAGAAAGGGATTTTAAAAATGATCTCTGGGTGTCAAATATACGACACACTATATTGTATGAAGGCTATAAATGAAATTAAAAAGGTGCAGAGAAAAACACCACCTTATAATGGAATCTTAGTGTCAGTTAAATGCATTTTTTTTTTTTTTTTT
>NW_016806339.1:1876793-1893219 GCF_001698545.2 Rhinopithecus bieti
TGAGATGGAGTCTCACTCTGTCGCCCAGGCTGGAGTGCAGTGGTGCGATCTCGGCTCACTGTAATCTCCACCTCCTGGGTTCACGTGCAAATTTTTATGTTAATCACTATATAATATTTTATACAAAGGTGGAATCTAGATGAATTGAAGATAAAATGGTGAAAGACAAAATGCTTAGTTAATATAAGAAATGTTACAGAATATTTGTGATCTAGGGGTGAAAATATTTTTAAAATTCTCAAATACCATAAAGCAAAAAATGATTAAATTATATCTCACAAAATTAAGTATTTTGCAAAATGAAGAAAACAATGGTCAGAGGTAATCGGTAAAGAGCAAGAAAAAATATTTGCAATGTTTGAATCCAAGAAAGAGTAAATACCTAAAATCTGTAGTTTGTTCCTTCAAATAAAGGTAAAAATACATCAGCCTCAATGGACAAATAGAAAAGGTTAAGAATAGGCAATTTACAAAAGAAGAAATAAGAAAAGCTTAAAACTATTTTAAGAGATAGTCCAAATCATTAGGCATTACAGATATAGAAATTATAATAAACAATATCACTTACTTCCTTTTACATTAGAAACAGAAAGGTTCACAGTGCCAAATGTTATGAGGATGCAGGAGTATCTTTTCAGATAGGAGAGCAATTTTGGAATTAAGATATGATATTATGTATCTATTATATATATTGTATATTATATATATAAATGTATGTATACACATAACCATTTTACAATAGTGCATACAAATGAAAGACACATATTAAACAGAAAAACTATTGCCTTTAAGAAGGTGGAGAATGGGAATGGAATATTTTGTATAGCTTATTCAGATAGTACTTATTGTATGCTAGACTATAGATTTTGGTTTAGCTTATCAAGACAGAAAAATTAAACTTACACATCTATTTATATAATTGTCATGTAACTCTCAGGTTAAATAACAATTAAAATTACTCAATGTTGCAAGTTTATCACGATATAATACCAATTTTTTTCTCCTACATAAGCATTAAGTAATTGGTGGTGGGATAAGTAGAGAGATTAAGAGAGGGCAGAGATTCCACATCTCTCTAACCTTGACCAGGGGATCTTGAATACAAATTACTGAGGGAGACATTCAGAGAGAAATGATCTAGAAATGATCCTTCATTTATTAGTTTTTAGCAAAATGTCTGAAATTGACAAGTTTTTTTTTTTTTTTATCTCTAATGTCTAAATTTTCTTCAACTTAATTATGAAGTTAGTGGTGGTTACAGTAGAAACACAAACCCTGAACAACAGAGTTCTTTGAAAACATACATTTGGGAAATCCTATTAAATCTGTAATATAAATGGACATTTGCATTGCATGTAATTGTATTA
The DNA here is from genome assembly GCF_001698545.2 of Rhinopithecus bieti. Taxonomy (NCBI): domain Eukaryota; kingdom Metazoa; phylum Chordata; class Mammalia; order Primates; family Cercopithecidae; genus Rhinopithecus; species Rhinopithecus bieti. The sequence goes on from NW_016806339.1 coordinate 1,878,161, forward strand.
AAACCTTAATTGTCCTTAGATACTAGAACGTGTTAAGGTCTCTTTAACATTGCATTTCTTTTGTTTTGCTTTGGTTTTGGTTTTGTTTTGAGATGGAGTCTCGCTCTGTCACCCAAGCCAGACTGTAGTGGTGCGATCTCGGCTCACTGCAACCTCTGACTCCTGGGCTCACACGATTCTCCTGCCTCAGCCTCCTGAGTAGCTGGGACTACAGGCACCCACCACCACACCCAGCTAGTAGACACGGGGTTTCACCATGTTGGCCAGGTCTTGAACTCCTGACCTTAGTGATCCAGCCTCAGCCTCTCAAAGTGCTGGGAGTATAGGCATGAGCCACCACGCCCAGCTAACATTGTGCTTCTTAAATGTTGATTCATAAAACAATATCTTCCCTTTTTATTTTATTTCATTTTACTTGAAAATAGCATCAATATTCTGAGGAACAAGTGTTTGAAAAAGCACTAATCTGTCTTTGAACTCAGTGCTGTCCAATCTCAATGAATGGAGCTAGAATAACTCAGTTGCAAAGATTCCACTTACCTCTCTCAACAAAGAGGCTTCTTGACTCCTGTCACCTTAGCAACAATATACTGATAATATTTCAAATTATTACATTTATTTGTTTTCTTTTCTCATGTCCCTGTCAGTGACTGTTCCCTTTGTCAGATGAAGGCATCTGTATTACGTCATGAAGAATGGGGATATTTATACAATAGACTCTTGAATCCCTCTCCAAACACAGAATTGTTTAAAACCAAAATATTTGCTTTGTATTAAACTTTGAGTGAAAATAAAAAGGCTAAAAACAACAACAACAACAAAGGCAAAGCCCTCAATGAAGTACAGAATGGAGTTCATGTCACAATAAACTACTGCAATCATATAGAGAAAGATCCAGATTATCTCAACCCCAGGGAAGACTAGAGAGGATGACTTTACCTGGGAAAATAGAGGAAAAGAGTTTAATAGAGTAGTTGTTAGAACCCAAAATTAGTTCATTAGGACCTGACATGAGAAATTTAGTCTTATGGAACCATATTCAGTTGCCTGGAGACAGCGCTGTGCTGTGGACTGTGCCTGTTGTAGTTGATGTTACTACTAGGAATCAGGAAAGGGACCCAGCCAATGTCTCAGGCCATTTGTAGCCTTCTGTGTGTACCACAAATACTGTTTGTCCCCTTTTGATGTCATCATCCAGTGGTTTTCTAACAAGAGGGATATCTATGTCCTATGACTTTGCTGAGGCACAGCACAGTGTCTACATGGGAACTTCTCTTTACAATACTTAAATCGTACCTCCTTGCCAAAAAAGAGGAGGCTGTGGAAGAAAGGGAATCTGTTTCTGTGTGAAATGTGCCCTTCTTATTCACTCTGTTACACTTACAGTGTATATACAAATACACATCTTGGGAGAGGGCATTATGGGAAAATCCCTCTCTCTGATGCCAAGAAGATTTACACTGATTTATCTACTTCCTGTCCTCTTTCTCCCAGAAATTATCCTGTTCCTCATTGTCCTAGGTGGGATGAAGGAGACTCAAGATTGAAAAGCATAGGGTTTTAGGAGATAAAACCAGTGAAATGCTAACTAAAGAAGATATCAAACGTCCAGAGACAAAGAAATGACAAAATATATTTTAACATTTTAAAAAAATCTCTTCCCTTTAAGTTTTCATTTTATTTATTTATTTATTTGTTTATTTATTTATTTATTTATTTGTTTATTTATTTNTTGAACCACCGCGCCCGGCCACAAGTTTTCATTTTAGAGTATTGAAATATATCTTTAGTCCTGGACTTCACTTTTTAAAGTGGTGTGATGATTCAGAAGCAAGGAATGGGACTAAGATTTCCCTAGAGAGACTACAGTGTGCAACTAACAGACAACTATTGTTTCAAGACTAGAAATAAAAACCCAAAGAAGACCTAAAATATTTTGCTTAAGGCCAAACTGGAAAAAAGAAAAAAAAGAAGAGAAGAAATATAAAAGAAATTTCAGAAAAGCAAAGAATGAAATTGTTATTACTAGAGATAAATCAAGCTGTTAAAGAACCAAGATCTAACTGTGAACTCTTTTGAGCTTCTGAAAGATACTTTATTATATCTATTGTTGCTGATGTTTCCAAAGCATCCTTTCAGTTTCAGATAGATATCAAAGATAATGGTTGCAAAATCTGTGAGGAAATAAAGCAATCAACACCATCCTCAAGTTTGCTGATATCTATCTACTGACAGAAAAGAAAGAAAACTACTGAAGATAGCTTGGTACATCTGAAATTTTGCTTTTAGATATAAAATAAAACTTGTAGAAAGGGGACAACAATATTTTACAAATCTTAAGTCAGGAAGGAGAAAAGAAATACTGGGCACCAAGAGTTGGTTTTAAAATAGTAGTTGTTACGACTACTTAGATCGTCACTTAAGGTGGTATCCTTTCCTCTCATGAATTTTTAAGAGGTTCAGTTGCTCTAACAACAGTACCTACACTGTTGGCGACTTTAATGAATTTGTTTTTGTGTACAAGGACTTTCTATATGGTCTTGCAACCATGAATAAAAGTACATAAAATATATGGATAAAAAGGGATTTGAAATAGTGTCTATGTTTTAGATCAAACAACAAACTTATGATGGGCACGTTAATTTCCATTTTCCTGTAGAAAACAAATGGATTTTAAAAAATGGGAGCATCTGAACGACACATCAAAGAGTTATTGAATGTTATTTGATACAAAAACAAAAAAAATCATTCTTGCATTGGGATTCTTATGTTTCTACTTATGTTTTGTTTAAATTGCAGATCAATAGTATGACACAGATGTTTAAAAGCAACACACATTTTTAATAACTTCACATACCTTATGCATTTTATTCTATTGTCTAGTGTGGACTTTCTACTATCAACCAAGAAAAAATCATTGCCTATTAAATATGGTGATAGAAGATTTTATTACTCATTAAAATAAACACTTTTATATGTGGTCCCTGAATGCCTAAGCATGTGTATCTATATCTACTGATATATCTATATATTTATTCATATATAGTTATTAATTAGTCCCACAAAAGAACAATAAGAAACCTACAGTTTTAACTATAAATTGATATGACTGTTTAAGAGAACAACTTATCAATATGCGTAATAATGATTTCAAAAGCAATTGTACTATTAGGGGTTAGTTGACCTTTTGGAAACTATTTATCATGTTGTTATTTATGCACAGGAAACCTCTGAAAATAAATTAATTGCAAATCATTTGAGGATTGGTTAAATAAATTACATGTGTCTGTATTACAGGATATTATACAATAAAGCCTTTAATTTTACGATTGATATTTCATTATTAATGAAAATATATCAATTATATATAGTTTAATGAAAAAAGCAAGTTAATTTAAAAGTGCTTAGAGTATGTTCACATTTACATTTTAAAAGGGACTGTGTGCATATATTCATGGACTTTTTTGGATTAAAAATGCAAATAGTTCAGTAATTTCATTTTAGATGGTGGGGATATGGATTTAAATTTATATTATATTACATTTATGTATTATTCTCACTGAGAAAATTTTATCTTATAGTCAGAATAAAGGTAAATTATTTGTTTTTAAAAACATAACCAGATATTCCAAGGGTTAAAACTTTTGCTTGGCAAATTTATATAAATTATAATGTTTTGTTCACAGTATTTATAATTCAAAAAAGAAAAGCAAACAATTATCAATTTCATATATCATGAGGTTATCAAAATTTATGTCAAATCTGTTTATCATAAATATAAAGGCGAATAATAGAAAATAAATGTATCATTGGTTAGAAGGATTTATTAGAGGAGTGATTTTTTAAAAAATAGCCATAAACTTCAACTTAATAGAACAAAAATTACCATCAACAGAATAGCAATATCACTATAAACTGCTCTATGAGAGAGGAACAGAAAGCATTTTATGAATTAAATGTGAACTCCTTTGAGATGATTGTTTTATTTTTTTCCTGTTGGCGTTTGTTTATACCTCACTTTATTTTGCATTGAGTATTTGCAATTAGAAAGCAAATATGAACTCCTTTGGGGTATTATAGATGGGGGACACGTAGGCTTATATGTTATCAAATAAAACACAGTTTTAAACCATCTTTTCTTCCAATGACTTCTAATTCTCTCAAAGCCAAGAATCTCTTCAGTTACTTCTTTGTCACTCCAGATCTAATACAGTGCTAGATATACAGTAAGTAATCTCTATCTGCTCTGAGTAATATGTTATTGGATAGGTAGTTATACAAATAAATATTTGTTAAATGTCAAAACTTTGAAGCTTGAAACATTGTGGCAGAGATGATAGATGGAGATGAGAATATCTGTAGTTTAGAGAAGCTTTTATCTTTTAATAATTAAATCAAATTTGCTTCTTGAAATCATCCCTTGATTATCTGCATTAAGGGAATTCTTTTCCATTGTTCACCATCCTGTCTAGGACATAACCAATAATGAAAACTGGAAATGACTTGGAAAAGAATCAAAGGAATGGCATGAATTAAATAAATGCCCTTACAATGGGAATTGGAGAAAAGATAGAAGTAAGAGGAATTAGAGACTTTGAAAAAGAGAAGGCTGTAGGGTGGTTAATTAATGGTCTTTGTGGGTTCAGACACTAGAATTAGGAAAATAGTTCTTTGTGCTGAGCAGAAAATAGTAATGTTAATTAAAATGGCATTTTGAAAGGTATGAAGATGTTAGCATTCTATAAATAAAAGATGGTGGTGAACTTGAGGATTAAAAAAACAAAGGTATTCAAAGAAATTATTAGTATCTACTTTGCTTTTCCCTCCTTCCACCTTATGCTTCAGAATTTTCACAAGCAACTGCCAAGTATTGGTTTCTGTGTTGGGGAATGAAAAAAAAAATTGTCTGGGTTTGACATCTCTATATACCCAGGATTGTGTTATCTGACAAAGGAAGTCAGAAATGGATTTTTAATATTACAATTCTGTGATTAATTCATAAAACGTTATTTTGATGTAACAAAGTAAATGTTAATAGCTACTAATCATTGAGTTATTTAAATATATTTAATTGGCAAATAAAGATTGTATATATTCAAGGTGTAAAATGTGATGATTCAATATACATATACAATGTGTAATGATATACATATACATTGTATAATGATTAGCACAATCAAATTAATTAACACCTCCATTACTACCTATGCTGTATGTTAAATACATAGAACTTGTTCATTTTACACTGAAAGTGTGTGCCCTCTGATCAAAACTTCCCTTCTCTCCCAGCCCCTACCCTCTGGCAACTACCCTTCTACTCTGTTGCTATGAGTTCAACTATTTTGTAATTCACATGTAAGTGAGATCATACAGTATTTGTCTTTCTGTGTCTGGCTTATTTCACTTAGCATAATGCCCTTCAGGTTCACCCATTTTGTCACAAATGGCAGGAATTTTTTTATTTTTCACAGCTCAATATTGCTTCATTGTATATATGTTCTACACTTAGGACACTTAGGTTTTATTCATATCTTGGTTATTGTGGATAATACAGCAATGAACATGGGGGTGCAGATATCTGCATCTATATGCCTTTGGATATATGCCCAGAAGTGGGATCGCTGAATCATGTGATAGTTCTATTTCTATTTTTTGAGGAACCTCTATATGATTTTTCATAATAGCTGTTCTAATTTATATTCCCCAAAATAGTGTTTATGTGCTTCTTTTACCTCTATATGATTTTTCATAATGGCTGTACTAATTTATATTCCCCCAAATAGTGTTTACGTGTTTCCTTCACCTCTATATGATTTTCCATAAGGGCTGTACTAATTTATATTCCCCAAAATAAAGTTTACATGTCTCCTTTTCCCTACACCCTCATCAACACTTGTTATCTTTCATCATTTTGATAATAGTCATCCTAATAGGTGTGAGGTGACACTTTATTGCAGTTTTGATTTGCATTTTCCAAATGATTAGTGATGTTAAGCACATTTTCATATGCCTGATGGTCATTTGTATGTCTTCTTTTGAGAAAAGTCTATTTGGATCCTTTGGCCATGTTTTGTCTTCCTTTGTTTTGATATCGAGTTGTGTGAGTTCTTTATATATTTTAAATATTGATCTGTTATCAAGTATGTTATTTACAAATATTTTCTCTCATTCTATATGTTACCTTTTTATTTTGCTGATTTTTTTTTCTTTACTGACCATCGAGTTCTTATTGCCTGGCACCATAAAGTCAGTACCGATTTTTCTATCTCTTAGCTGTGTAACCTTGACTAAATTATTTAACTAATCTATGCCTGGGTTTCCGCAACTGTAAAATGAGAGTCGTAATTATATCTTTTCCCAGGGCAACACTGTATACAAAGTCCTTAGACTGTTGCATGGCACAAGTCAGCAATCTGTATTTGCTAGTGATTTTTATTACTATGTTTTATTACTATTACTTACCTCACCCTAAGTACACTACGTATTTAATCTCATGTACTTTAATCTACTCATTTTACAGATGAGGGAATCAAAGCTGAAGCTAGTTCAGTAATTTGGGCAAGGTCACACCACAGTTAGAATAGAGGTAGGATCTGAATTCAGATCATAGACTGCCTGATTTCAAATGTGAGCATTTTGGGTTTTGTGACTATGCTTTTTAAAAATAATAAGCCCTCATCCTTTTCTTTTAAACTCTAATTTTCTGATCAATAAAACAAAAGATTTTTTACTGTATTCTAAGATAAATAATATATCCACTATATACAATGTTCTGAATTACTCTAAAAGAAGCATGGGATTATTACTGGGGTATAACACCCTAGTAAATATTAAATTCCTCCACATGATATGTATATTTTAAGGCTTTACTTGATAAGCATTTTTTTTTTTAGAGATTCTAGAAAATGAATTTGTAAAAGAATGCTATTTTCTGAAATGATTTCATCTGCTTTCCTAGGGAACACACTAAGTCACATATATCCTATCAATTTGAATATCAACTTGCCACTTGATCACAATAACCTCGATATCTAATTTCTCAAATAATTGACCAAGCTAAACTTCTGACACGCTGTTGATTGTCACTTAACCAATGAGGTGTAGCAGATCAAAGTTATATCATCAGACATAGCATATTAATTAAATTTTATTCAGCAGTTTTGACTTTATGGAGAAAAAATGTTTCCTTAGCTGCTCGTGTTTTGAAGAGGAAAAATGATAAAGAACAGATATTGAGGGGCTTTTCATTTAAAACCGTTTGCTACGGCAAAGTATACATCATTTTGATTCAATTAGAAAACTAAAATCTGTAAACCACAATTTCTCTGAGATTAGCTAAATGTGACCCAATCAAAGACACATTACTGGAATTATTTCTACAGGCAATTGTTTAAGACTCTAATCTGGGCATATGAAGCGATATTCAACCTTGTATTCTTTGTCACATGTCATCTTCTGGTACCCCTATTAATATAAGTTAGGCACATAGCTTTACGGTGAATACGATCAATCAACGTGATTGAACTACATACACATTTGTGTCCTGTAGACCACTTCAGTGACATGATTTCTGTAAGCAATATATGTAAACAATATGATCATGTTTAAATTAAAGGTTATCCACAAACACAGTTTGGGAAGGTATTGTTGTGTATGTGTTTTCTTTTGTTTTTTTTGTTTTGTTTTTGTTTTTTTTTTTAGTCTAAATTGTTCCTTGATAACAATGTATGCACTTTAAACAGTGGCACCCGGATCTCAGAATATAATATTTATTGATTGACCGACAGAATGACTAACTGACAGAAGGATTTCTCCTTCACTCTACCCACCATAACTAACACTTGACCTGTACACAAACACATTTTATTTTATATCTTGTTTTTTTCTCCAATTAATGACCTGCCATAGGAATTATCTCCTAATAACATATAGAACTATACCCAATTATTTTTAAATTTTAATAGTTTTTCCTATTTGAATATAACATTTTAATTCAAACCATCATTTATTAATGAGTACTTCTGAATGTTTTGGTTATTGCCAATACTGTGGCAACAAAACCTTGGTTCATACATCATTATAGAAGAATACTAGCTCTTTTTCTCAGAACTATTTGCATAATTTTTTTGACCAGACTAGACTTTTACTCCCATAGCATGCTTGTAATTCAAATGAGTTGATTTTGGTGTAGCTTGCTTCTTTCCACCTCAGAGTCTATGAAGGAGAAATCTGAAGTAGAAACATAGGCAAAAAAAAAAAAAAAAAAAAAAAAAAAAAAAACACACACTATAAGCACATACTTTAAACAATGTTGTGTACAGCTGAAGGTTTATTACAAAGGAAGACGTTCACTTTATTATTTTACTTATATCTCCTTCATGTTAGTACATTTGTTTATGATATAAAGCAAAATAAGGTGCACATGAAAATGCTCAAGTAACATTTTTTAAAGAACAAAGACAGTAGAATACATAAATGCATGAACTACCTGAGTTATGGCAAGCACATTAATATCTGGAGAAACAATTGTTGCTCTCCAGTGGTTCTAGCATGGCATAATAAAAACCATATGAATATGTACTTCATATCTAAACTTAAAATCCTCTGGATTTCTGTTTTATACAAAATAAAATGAGGTTATAATGCTAGTGCCAACAACTGCATGTGACAGCTTAGACACTTCATAAATATTTGTTTTTTAATGAATAGTTATATAACTAAATAAGATGATGTGTTGAGTCAGGAATCCCCAAATCAGAGACTTATAAACTATTAGCTCTTACTATATATAATGGTTAATATTATGTGTCAATCTGACTGGGCAAAGAAATACTCCTATAGCTGGCAAAACATTATGTCTGAATATATCTGTGAGGCTGTTTCTGGAAGAGGTTAGCTTTTGAATCTCTAGACTGTGTAAAGCAGATCACTTTCACCAACGTAGACAGCCATCACTCAATCCGTTAATGGTCCAAATAGAACAAAAGGTGGAGGAAGGGTGAATTTTCTTTCTGCTTGATTGGCACCATCTTCTCCTGCCCTTGGACATTGGTGTTCCTGGCCCTTATACATTTGGACTTGGGCTGGGACTTAACACTATCGGTCTCCTTGATTATTCAGGCTTTGGGTTCAGATAGAATTTTGCCGCCAGCTTTCTTCAGCCTACACTTTGCAGATGGCAGGTTGTGAGACTTCTCAGCTCCTGTAATCTTGTGGGCCAATCCCTTATAAGAAATATCTATCTATCTATCTATCTATCTATCTATCTATCTATCTATATTCCATTGGTTGTGCCTCTCTGGAAAACACTGACTATCATAAATTGACTTATTTCAGTAGTTTAATGATAGCAGTAATAGAAGTAGTAATTTGTGCCCATCAACTATTTATCGATAATAGTAATGTATATGTGATTTAGGATTCACAATTATTAAACTTTTATTTGAAAATTATTAGTTGATATGTAACATTGAAAAAAATCTTCTAAATACTTTGCACTATGCCATAAACAATAGGTAAGTGTACAAAGTAAAACATGGTTTTTGCCTCAAACTTTTATTCTTACTGATTTATTGCTATAGTACTTTCACTTCCTCAGTTATTTGACTTCTTGGGAACCCTATAGCTCACTTGTCTACATTTGCTTCCATATGCAAGTTGGATTTCATGATTCATTATTATTATTTATTCTTTTTCTAATAGTGTTCCCTCACTATCCCCTTTCTTTCTGTGTCACATACACTTGGAAGAACTTAAATGTCATTTAAAATAAGAATCTGCTTTTCCATTCCTGAAAGGAAGCGCTAGAAAACTGTTGGAGAAAATCACACAACTGAGGCTGATGGACTATACTGAAAATTAGTGAAAATCAACTGCAAATGGAATCTTCTGCCTAGAAAACACATTGTCTCTTATCTGCTAACTTTCCCACTAACCTCAATCTTAAATCTTCACTCTCTTTCTCTCTTCTTACATGTGGTTCTGTGTCACATGTATTGACAAATTAGAAGAAAAATTCCAGAATTAGAAATTCTCCATCTTTTCATCACTAAATCTGTGGTCCAGAATTTATCTGTATCCAGCTTTTTCCCCTTTCTTCATCCCATAATATTCTTCTTCCTATGAAACACTAATGCCTTTATTTGAGCTTGAAAGTCTTGTTAGTACTTAATGCGGGTCCAGGAACCAACAACAATGACATGACCTAAGAGATAATTCCATTTGGATTGGAAGGCTGGTTCATACCACTCTTACATGAGCATAATTAGTGTACTGTGAGCTGCTACTGACTGCTGTGGGGATTTTGCAGAATAAAGACTCAGGACCAAAGCCCTTGAAGTTGCCAGACTTTTAGAATAAATAACGATTAAAAAGTAATTGAACAGAAGAAAACACTCAACGAGAGGCTTATGGCCTGGTTTCTTTATATTTTAAATTAAATAATTGTATTTGATAATTTCTGATATCACAACCTTTATATTTTTCTGATCTGGAGCACTAACACCACCTAAGATAGGTGTCTGGAGCACTAACACCACCTAAGATATGTCTTTGGCATAGTGAGCTTTATGTAGTTGCAATGGAAACTATAAGAAAAAACTTCAAAGGAAAATAATCTTTGAGTTGTATCTTTACATACAGAGAAAAGAGTGTTATTAGGGTGAACTATTCTCTTTCTCCACTGAAGTCTCTCACTTGATAAAGAGAGAGTAACATTTTCAATATTTGACCCACCTATATTTTATAGGTCATAAAGGGAAAGGTAATGATTTTTCTTCTAATTGTTGGAAAACTGACACATTGGCACATTCTTGGCTGTCTTTCTTTACTCAACTTGGTTTGTAAGGGAAAGGTCAGTATTCATGCGTTGACAAGCTGTATTGACTTTAACCCTCTACTACTTTACCCCTGTTTTCTGCTAGACCTGCCTGAGCCCAAGCACCATGAATGCTTGCAAATTCTGTAAAAAACACATGAGACAGGTATTGTTTCAGCAGGATAAACTTTTCTGCTTTACCTGGGTGGTAAAAGGAGATTGATTCTTGGATTACTGGCTCTATTCAATATAGTGAGAGAGATAAGGGGCTAAACAGTGTTCTTCCATCCAAACATTTTTAGGGAGATCTACATATTGGCTACTAATCAGATGCTATTAATCATGCTGATATTTTGATTATGTGGCTTTGTATTTGAATTTCACAATAGTTAGATCCTTAAAGAGAAGACATCCAAAACTTTCAACTTCTTCTTCTTCATTTTTTTTAATGTCTGAGGCCTCAATTTGGAATCACAGCCATGAGAAATATTCACCATATTTCCACAAATAGGGCCATTGGGAAAAGTCAAGTTGCTGTAGTGAATTTTCTTTCCAACTTAAAAATACAAAGATTTCTGTTCTGTTGATTAGAGAAAAGGACTATTAGAAGGGCATTGCTTAAAAGACTATTTTCCCTCACATTGTTCTATTGTACTGGCTCTTCTCTGAAGACATATAACAAGGAAAGCTCTATGATCACTTATGGCATCAGAATGGAAAGATAACATTATGTAACCAATATCTATTCTCAAGCCACATCTCTGTACTCTGATTTCATTTGCTTCACTGATAAGTTTTAACATTAAATAGGCTTCTAAAATGCAATAGAAGTAAATTAAAGGCCAGGAATAAAAATGTATTAAAGAAACAAAGATAAAATCCTAGACTAGGGTGTTTTGATTGTACAGCATGAGTTCTGATGACCTGCAAAGAATATTTAATATGAAGAATATTATTAAGGAAATATCTCTAGGCAAATGCAAAATGTTCAGTTAAGATGGGATTATCAATGAAACACCATAATCCTTATGTTCATATTACCACAAAGAGTTCTCTCTTTAATGATAGAAAAATTACAAGGATCCTTTGTAATGGGTACAGTAAGAAAAATGAATGCCATTAAGTATGCATGCAATTTTGAAATGACAGAGTTATAGACACTTAGCTAAGTCTAAATAATAGCAAGCCTCCCAGTATGTCCACATCCAGTTATATCATCAAGTAAGACTGACTTATTCGAAATGAATCTCATGCAGCAGAGAGAAAATGTGCTTAAATGAGAAAGTGAAGGTTAATAAAGTAAATGGAAATAATGTTAACTCAATATCGTTGTGTTAAGGATAATCTCAGAAACGTACACTTAAAAATACGTGTATATGAAGAGCTGCAACAGAATAAATAATGTAAACACCCAGAAACAGTTTCAATGATTAGCTGTGACCCAATGCCTTTTATAAACAAACCATCTAATTTCAAATTTGTAACAACTGGTGAAGGCCTTGTAGTCCAACAGACATTTGAGCTGTGCAGGATGACAGGATTTAAAGTGAGCAAGGGAATTGCTATAATAAAGCCCCATCATTTGGCATACAGTAAAAGTTAACCTGAAGAGATTTAATTCGAAATTCTACACACCCAATCTGTGCACAGCAGAGAGCAAAAACCCAATCTGGGAATAGACAACTTGTTCCTATTGTGGATTAAAATGGGAAACCTAAGAAAGCAATAATGGAAGCACCAACAATAGCAGAAAAAAATAATGTGGCGAGTTGCATAGAAATAAACATTGGGAAAAGACCCCACGCATGTTGCAACAAGCGTCATAAGCTAATACTACAAGCAAAAATTATGTGAACATCAGCAAAATCATATGGTTTGTATGCTGGTTGCACATAAGGTTGCAAATAAAATAGATCTATGCATCTATGCTATCTTGGACGTATATCTGTGATCATTTTCAGGAAGATCCTACTGACTTTGAGATATTGAAGAGTTTGACAAGAAATATAGGCTGAGGCAAATAGGAATTGATTTTTAAGGAGACATCACAATGAAAGGAAGACTAAAGCTGACAGACACCAAAACAATCACTGACAAGTTTGTGCTCCCAGCTTGCAGACATTATTTCTTGGCTTGGCTGTGTGGCATGACAGCAGAAACAAGCTTTCTCACACTGGACAGTCTGGATATTATGGCGTAGTTTTCTCAATGATAGTAGTCATAAGCATGGGCTTTGGGTTTTTGGGAGGATAACTGCTAGTGTGTGAGGAAAATGGAGTTTCACCAAGAAATAAATCAGTTCACCAAGGTATTATTCAGTTGAAGACATTCACTCTCCAAATGGAATGTGCATTAGTTATTTTGTGCACAGCATTTATTCTCATGTCTCTCCATCTACCTCATTTTTTTAACCTTCTTTCAATTCCCAACATTTTAGGAGGAAGTTACTTATCTGCCAATGTATGTGATATTGATCAGGCTGTGAATCAAACACCTCCCATGAACCCTCCTTAATCAAGGTATGAAAACCCACTATAATCTTGTATGCAGAATTTTAGTCCCCACTATAGCTCTTCTGATCTAAAATCTACCTTTTAACAAGATTCCTAGGTGATTCATAGGCACATTACCATTGAGAGTAACTGGTCTAGAGTGCACCATTACATTATATTGCCTAAATTATATAACAAATTCTGTGAAGTTCAGGCTGAGATATTCTCATAATCTTTAAAGAGGTGTGGATTTTCTTTGACTTTAGTGTCTGTCATCAATCTATCTATCTGTTGGACCACCTATCCATATATGTGTGTATATATAGACCATCCTTCAAAAGCAGTATGGAACCCTACTGAAAACTGGCTTAGATTTTAAGACTGACAATGCCCCCCAACACACACACCTGGAGGGTATGAAAAGTTTTATGAGTCACATAATGAAACTTTCTAGGGAAAGCAGGGGAGTTCCCAAATAGATCTGAAAATAGCTTGAGAGGAGCAGGTTTGGGGTTTTTACTGTGGTCAGGGGATGGGCTGGAGTGAGGGATCCCCTGCAAGGGAAGGAGCTTTTGTGCTTTGAGCCTCCCACCGGTGCCAAAGGAGGGAGTACCAGGGTTTTTTCTCATCAGCCTTCCTATATGTGGGGCAGAAGGGGAAAAGGGAAGGGTGAGGCTTAAAAGCTATCAACAAACAAATGTCAGAAGATGGAGTTACTCTTTGTTACAATTTACTTCTCATGTTTGGTGATGTAAGTTTGCCATTTTTTTTCTTTTTCATTTAATTGAATTTGAAGTTAAGTCAGCGATTGTGGTGCTTTGTAAGGGAAGCAGCCTGAGGCGAGTAAGAGAAGTGAAAGTTCTGTTCAATACCTTGAACAAGGGCCCTGTATTGTGTATTCTGAGAAGTGAAATAAATGGTTGCTTTGGTTACTATCAGTGATATCTAATACTCTGAATCAGATAAGGAACATCTTGATGAGGCCTTATACTGATGCTTTAGCAGGCCAAGACACATGAACTGAGGCCACTTTAAGGAGGGCCCTATTCTCATACTCATGTCCCTAAATGCCAACTATTAAAACACAGGTCAGTGACATCTATAAGCAATGCTTAGTAGAATTCAGCAAATGCAGGTCTAAGCTGCACAGTTCAAAGTACAAGCTAACCTGCACACAACAGGGTCAGTTAGCAATCAACAGTAAGAAAAGAAAGATTTCTTCTTGGATTGTGATTATCTTTTAGAGATCCTGCTCACAGTACCAACTGTTGAGGTTACCCTGCAGAGGAGGGTGGACTCCCACCCCAAATTTGACTCAGATGTCAAGACTGATGCTGACACACTCAAACACCAATAAGGTATGAAAAGATTGATTACTCATGCAATGAGACTTTCTGGGAAGAGCAGGGAAGCTATGAAGTAGGTCTGAAAATGGCTTGACAGAGCACACACAAAAAAGACATTGCTTGGCATTTTTTATTAGGGTTAAGAAGAGAAAACCAAACACCGCATGTTCTCACTCATAGGTGGGAACTTGAACAATGAGATCACTTGGACTCGGGAAGGGGAACATCACACACTGGGGCCTATCATGGGTAGGGGGGAGGAGGGAGGGATTGCATTGGGGAGTTATACATGATATAAATGATGAATTGATGGGTGCTGACGAGTTGATGGGTGCAGCACACCAACATGGCATAAGTATACATATGTAACAAACCTGCACGTTATGCACATGTACCCTAGAACTT